>NC_053389.1:275353072-275658405 GCF_905171765.1 Bufo bufo
TTTAAAGGGGTTCTCTCTTGAAAGACAGTCCCTTTTAAGCTGGTCACTGAAATGTCATAGCTGATGGCAAATGCTAATTTACATGACCTCTATCTGTCCAGATGCCCCACTAACACGTATGGAATTTTTTTCTTCTATCCCCATTGGCCAGTACCCATAGACATTATATTGGATTGTCTGAACTTTCTGTAAAAAGAAGGGCCCCTTAGCCACTAAACAATAAGGTCTGCATAGGTCAATTACCTCTTTCTTTGCACAGAACAAATAGAAATTCAGCAGCAATTTGCTTGACCCCTAAATCCACATGGGTCATCAATCGCACCAGTTTGTTTCTTACGGTTGTCCCCACTTCTGGCCGGTTTGAGACATCCCTCAGTGGTGGGAGAACCTAAAGGAAGTGAAAAAAAATAGGTCCGCTAAAGAATTCCTTCACAAATCTGCGTTCACACATGATGGTAGTCGTATAGTACTGGAATGAGTACCACAGCAGTACAGAATCGTAACACTCCAGAAAGACCCCTGCTGGTTACAAACAGTAAAGCATGTTGTACCACCATCACCTAAGACTTCTAAGTACTCAAACAGATAAAGAGAGTGTTTCCCATCAACAGGTATAGCAGGTATAATGGGTGACAAGCCTGTAGTACCTTACTTCTAAGCCCTAGTGTTGTTGATGACTTCCCACTTCCAGAATTCCAGTCTGTCAATGCCCACCTTCGTTGGACTAGAAGTGGACACTGATAAGGTGGAAAGGGGAGAATTAGAGGGGGGTTAAGGGTCAGAATTCAGGTTGTGTTGGCCTTGTGACACTGGACAACGGACACTGATGAGGTAGCAAGGTGAGGATCAGAGGGGGATTAGGGGGTCAGAATTTAGGGTGTGTTGGCCTTGTGACACTGGTCAACGGACACTGATGAGGTAGCAAGGTGAGGATCAGAGGGGGGGGGTAGCAAGGTGAGGATCAGAGGGGGATTAGGGGTCAGAATTTAGGATGTGTTGGCACAGAAAATAACAGATTAGAAGAGGTAATAAGCAGAACAACAGAACATCAAAAGGCCACAATTTGAAGGATCAGTCCCAGAATACAGGTTTCCTGCACTTTCTATCATATGGTTTAGCATACCGACGTTACCTCCGCTTTGATGTATTTCCGGATGGGTCTGTGAGTTCTGGAACATTCTGTGAGTAAGCTGAGGACAGGAGTAAGGCCTTCTCTATAGCTGCATCCCTGAGATAAGATGGAAAGAAGGAGAAGACTGTGTGATGCTAACCAGACTGTGTATAAACAGGAAATAAAATTAAATCCAGCAATGCAGTGATAAACTATAGTCAGACCCAGGGTCCCCGGCACCAGACTAAACCATCAATTACACCATAAGAATAAACAGCAGGATAGCCCTACAAATATACACGCTACTGCACATTCCCAAATCTTCACATTTTAGGCCAGGGCTCCATAGTGACATATCATTTTGCAAAGGGATCTCTTATGAAAATGCAGCACTAAATCATATGTGATATACAGCATCTCACAAAATTGAGTACACCCCTCACATTTTAGCAAAAATGTTATTATATATTTTCATGGGACAACACTGAAGATATGACACCTTGATACAATGTAAAGTAGTCAGTGTACAGCTTGTATAACAGTGTAAATTTGGTGTGCCCTCAAAATAACTCAACACACTGCCATTAATGTCTAAACCGCTGGCAACAAAAGTGAGTACACCCCTAAGTGAAAATGGCCAAACTGTGCCCAAAGTGTCAATATTTTGTGTGGCCATCATTATTTTCCAGCACTGCCTTAACTGTCTTGGGCATGGAGTTCACTAGAGCTTCACAGGTTGCCACAGGAGTCCTCTTCCACGCCTACATGACCATATCACGAAGCTGGTGGATGTTAGAGACCCTGCGCTCCACCACCTTCCATTTAAGGATGCCCCACAAATGCTCAATAGGGTTTAGGTCTGGAGACATGCTTGGCCAGTCCAGCACCTTTACCCCCAGTTTCTTTAGCAAGGCAGTGGTCGTCTTGGGATCATTATCATGTTTGAATACAGCCCTGCAGCCCAGTTTCCAAAGGGAGGGGATCATGCTCTGCCTGAGTATGTCACCTGTTGCCATTCATGGTTCCCTCAATGAACTGTAGCTCCTCACTGCTGGCAGCACTCGTGCAGCCCCAAACCATTACACTCCCACCACCATGCTTGATGCTTGACTGTAGACACACTTGTCTTTGTACGCCTCACCTGGTTGCCGCAACACACGCTTGACACCATCTGAACCAAATAAGTTTATTTTGGTTTCATCAGACCACAGGACATGGTTCCAGTAGCCCATATCCCTAATCTGCTTGTTTTCAGCAAACTGTTTGCAGGCTTTCTTATGCATCATCTTTAGAAGAGACTTCCTTCTGGGACGACAGCCATGCAGACCAATTTGATACAGTGTGCGGTGTATGGTCTGAGCACTGACAGGCTGACCCCCCACCCCTTTAACCTCTGCAGCAATGCTGCCAGCACTCATATGTCTATATGAAAAGACAAGCTCTGGATATGACGCTGAGCATGTGCATGCAACTTCTTTGGTGGACCATGGCGAGGTTTGTTCTGAGTGGAACCTGTCTAGTCAAACCGCTGTACGGTCTTGGCCATCGTGCTGCAGCTCAGTTTCAGGGTGTTGGCATCTTCTTATAGTCTAGACCAGGCATGCTCAACCTGCGGCCCTCCAGCTGTTGTAAAACTACATCCCCCACAATGCCCTGCTGTGGCTGTTCGGGCATGCTGGGAATTGTAGTTTTGCAACAGCTGGAGGGCCGCAGGTTGAGCATGCCTGGTCTAGGCCATCCTTATGTAGAGAAACAGTTTGTTTTTTCTGATCCTCAGAGTTCTTTGCCATGAGGTGCCATGTTGAACGAGTTATTTTGAGGCCACACCAAATTTACACTTTTAGACAAGCTGTACACCGACTACTTTACATTGTATCAAAGTGTCAGATCTTCAGTGCTGTCCCATGAAAAGATAGAATAAAATATTTACAAAAATGTGAGGGGTGTGCTCACTTTTGGGAGATACTGATTATATATACAGTACAGACCAAAAGTTTGGACACACCTTCTCATTCAAAGAGTTTTCTTTATTTTCATGACTATGAAAATTGTAGATTCACACTGAAGGTATCAAAACTATGAATTAACACATGTGGAATTATATACATAACAAACAAGTGTGAAACAACTGAAAATATGTAATATTCTAGGTTCTTCAAAGTAGCCACTAGGGGTGCACCGAAATGAAAATTCTGGTCCGAAACCGAAAATTCAGGATGCCCTTGACCGAAAACCGAAACCGCCTTTTTGCCCAAATACTTTTAAAATACTTTTTTTTTAATGATTTTATTAATAATTCTTTTTCATGAATTTAATAAATCATATTATATATGGAGAGGGGGATCTGTGGGTGGCTCTGTTATGGAGAGGGGGATCTGTGGGTGGCGCTGTTGTGGAGAGGTGGATCTGTGGGTGGCGCTGTTATGGAGAGGGGGATCTGTGGGTGGCGCTGTTATGGAGAGGGGGATCTGTGGGTGGCGCTGTTATGGAGAGGGGGATCTGTGGGTGGCGCTGTTATGGAGGGGGGGATATGTGCACTGTTATGGGCATAACAGTGCACAGATCCCCCCTCCCCATAGCAGTGCCATAGACCGATCCCCCTACCCATAACAGCCCCGGCCCTGCTGCTCACAGCAGACTAATCACTCACTGCATCTTTATTTTACCTTACAATAGTGAAGCTCCAGTAACAACTCTGCAGGCAGAGCGGAGGGCGGCGTAACGTCACTTACTCACGTGACGCACCTGCTCCGCCCACTTTATGAATGAAGGAGGCGGAGCAGGCGCGTCACGTGAGTAAGTGACGTTACGCCGCCCTCCGCTCTGCCTGCAGAGTTGTTACTGGAGCGTCACGATTGTAAGGTAAAATAAAAATGCAGTGACTTAAAGTAAACCGCCCGCCCGGCGCCCGCCCGCAGATGGTGAGCTACTTGGTGGGTGACAAATCCCACACCCCATATTTTCGGCCGATATGTAACAATATCGGCCGAAATGGATTAGGTACATTTTCGGCCGATATTTTCGGCTGCCGGAATTTCGGTGCACCCCTAGTAGCCACCTTTTTCTTTGATTACTGCTTTGCACACTTTTGGCATTCTCTTGATGAGCTTCAAGTGGTAGTCCCCTGAAATGGTTTTCACTTCACAGGTCAGGTTTAATAAGTGGGATTTCTTGCCTTATAAATGGGGTTGGGACCATCAGTTGCGTTGAGGAGAAGTCAGGTGGACACACAGCTGATAGTCCTACTGAATAGACTGTTAGAATTTGTATTATGGCAAGAAAAAAGCAGCTAAGTAAAGAAAAACGAGTGGCCATCATTACTTTAAGAAATGAAGGTCAGTCAGTCAGCCGAAAAATTGGGAAAACTTTGAAAGTAAGGGCTATTTGACCATGAAGGAGAGTGATGGGTTGCTGCGCCAGATGACCTGGCCTCCACAGTCACCGGACCTGAACCCAATCGAGATGGTTTGGGGTGAGCTGGACCGCAGAGTGAAGGCAAAAGGGCCAACAAAAGCTAATCATCTCTGGGAACTCCTTCAAGACTGTTGGAAGACCATTTCAGGGGACTACCTCTTGAAGCTCATCAAGAGAATGCCAAGAGTGTGCAAAGCAGTAATCAAAGCAAAAAGGTGGCTACTTTGAAGAACCTAGAATATGACATATTTTCAGTTGTTTCACACTTGTTTGTTATGTATATAATTTCACATGTGTTAATTCATAGTTTTGATGCCTTCATAGTCATGAAAATAAAGAAACCTCTTTGAATGAGAAGGTGTGTCCAAACTTTTGGTCTATACTGTATATATATATTATATTCTATTTGCAATAATGACAAAAAATCATGACAGCATATGAGATTTCATGCGCCTCCACAGTCTTACATTAGAGGCAATATCGCACTGTGTTCTTGAAGGCAAATATGTTTGCTTGTTTATCGTGTGTGGAGCCCTGGTCTTAAAGGGGTATCACCAGCTTATAAAGGGACTGCATATCTCTAAGATCATGGATCTCCGACCTCTCAGTCCCCATCGTTTCTCATGCTGAAGTGGCTATAGCACTGATTCACAGTCTACCGTACACAGCGCTGCTCCCAAACACCCTGATGTGCTGACCTTAGCGACACGCGCTACTTCCCCAATTTGTGTAACCTTACAGCTTCTCCTTGTTGGTGCTTTATCTCTCTGTGCTGACTGCTACAGAAAATAGTTTGTATTTCATTTTCAATACTACAGTACTGCTAAAATAAGTAACAGCCAGCAATTATTTAAAAAATTGGTTTCTATGAACACGGAGTTTAAAGGAAATGTGTTCACCAACATTTTTTTCTGCCAGTTAAAACCAGATAGCGATACGTATACTTTTTTTAAAATCTGTATTTATTTTCTGATTGGAGATTTATTTATTCTATGTCCTGAACATGATTATGGGGGCGGCCTTTTTGCCTAAGCATTAAGAAAATTGCCTTATGGCAGCCCCATAAGCCCTAGACACAATGGTCAGGAGGGCACCGACTTCTATGGGAGAGTTTTCTGGGCATGCTCTGTGACCTGTGCAGAGGTCATTGTACAAGGAAAGGACAGATAAGCTCTGACAATCACCGGTTGTGAATGGTGGATCCTGTCTTATCTATACACAGAGGTGATATCTGTTATTCTAAACCTACCTGTAATGATAAGGAGAAAACTGCAGTAAAGTGATCCGTACAGACCAAGAAGTTTTGCCTATTATTGGGCTTAATGGCCAGTGTCAAAAAGGCAGGATTTTATAATATAGATATTCACCACCTCCGGACCGCTGTACGCACAGACGCGTCCTGGAGGTGGTTGTTTCATTCCGAGTGGACGCGCCAGCGCGTCCTCTCGCGAGACGCGAGATTTCGGTCTCAGCCGGCCCGCGCATGCGCATCGCGGGCCGGCAAAAGTTTGAGGAGAATTGCATCAGCAACCTGCCAGCCAATGATCGTCGCTGGCAGGTTGCTGATTTTTAAAAAATCGAATCACAAGCCAGATAACAGATCATATTAGTAAATATGATCTGTTATATGGCTTCTCTGCTCCTGTGCTGGTCCTTTTCGTCGGTTGGATCCAGCACAGGAGCAGACTGAACTGTGAGTACACCAAACACTACACTTTAGCCCCAGATCACCCCCCTGCACCCCAATTAACCCTTTGATCACCCCTTTGATCGCCCCTGTCAATCACTAGTGAAAGGAAAAAAAGTGATCAGTGTAAACTGTCACTTTTTTTTTTTCACTGGTATTGACTGATAGGTTTTAGGGATAGTTTAGGCCCCTTGGTTAGGTAGTTAGCGTCAGTTAGCGCCCACCCCACCGCACCGCAGTCACTTTTATTCGCTGATTAGCGTATCGCTAATCAGCATTTGTACTTTTATAGTATCTGTAAGTGATCAAAACTGATCACGGTCAGATCTATAATAGTATTAGTGTCACTTTAGTTCGCCCTCCACCCAAAACGCAGTGTTTGCCCGATCAGGCCTGATCGGTCGCCCACACGTGCGTTCACCCACACCCGCCCCACCGCAGTGACAAAAAATTATTATTTTTTGATCACTGCACATTCACTTTACACGCACTGCGGCGATAAAAAAATCAGTTTTGATATTTTTTATCAACCGCAGCGGCCTCCGGTACTTCGCTAGCCTCCCCTTTGTAAGACAGGTTTGCTTTTTTTCTTGGGTAGTCTCAGGGAATACCCCTAAATTTAGTAGTCCAAAATGTCAAACAGGGGGTATTCTTCTGAAGAGGCCTACAGGATTCTGACCCAGTCGGATGAGGAGTGGGAACCCTCATCTGACGAATCTAGCGGGTCAGAATATGAACCTGTGGAAAGCAGTGGCTCTCTGACCCAAAGTTCGGACGAGGAGGTGGAGGTCCCTGGCAGCACCAGGCGTACCCGGCCCCGTGTCGCTAGACCACAGGTTACGCAGGATCCGCTTCAAGAGCAGCAGAGTGGGGCTGTCGCTGCCGGATCACGTGGTGAGGCATACACCAGCAGCGCAGCCCTTCCTGGACCTAGTACCAGCACTGCCGTACAACATGGTGAAGTAGCGAGCACCAGAAGGGCAGTTGAAGCTGGTACGGTGGCACGTGCAGTAGTTACCCCGTCGCAGCCACCGCGCAGACAGGCCCGTAGACCCCCTAGAGTCCCTGAGGTGCTGGCAAACCCTGATTGGCAGTCACCAACTTCAGCCGCACCTGTAGTTCCCCCTTTCACCGCCCAGTCTGGAGTTCGGGTTGAGACGGCTCAAATCGGTTCGGCCCTGGGATTTTTTGAGCTGTTCTTGACTGCGGAGCTCTTGGACTTAGTCGTGGCAGAGACCAACCAGTATGCCACACAATTTATAACCGCAAACCCGGAAAGCTATTATGCCCAGCCTTTCCGGTGGAAACCAGTCCAAGTTTCCGAACTTAAAATTTTTCTGGGCCTTCTCCTCAACATGGGCCTGACAAAAAAGCATGAATTGCGGTCATATTGGTCCACGAACCCAATTCATCACATGCCCATGTTCTCTGCTGCTATGTCCAGGACACGATTTGAGACCATCCTGCGTTTTCTGCATTTTAGCGACAACACCACCTCCCGTCCCAGAGGCCACCCAGCTTTTGACCGGCTCCACAAAATTCGGCCCCTCATAGACCATTTCAACCAGAAATTTGCAGATTTGTATACCCGAGCAAAACATCTGCGTAGACGAGTCCCTAATACATTTTACCGGGCGCCTTGGCTTCAAACAATACATCCCAAGCAAGCGTGCCCGGTATGGGGTCAAATTGTATAAGCTCTGTGAAAGGGCCACAGGCTATACCCACAAATTTCGGATCTATGAGGGAAAAGATCAGACCCTGGAGCCGGTCGGTTGCCCTGACTACCTGGGGAGCAGTGGGAAGACAGTCTGGGACTTGGTGTCACCCTTATTCGGCAAGGGGTACCATCTTTATGTGGACAATTTTTACACAAGTGTGGCCCTCTTTAGGCATTTGTTTCTAGAACGGATTTGCGCCTGTGGCACCGCGCGAACTAGTCGCGTGGGCTTCCCCCAACGGCTTGTAACCACCCGTCTTGCAAGGGGGGAGAGGGCTGCCTTGTGTAACGAAGAACTGCTCGCGGTGAAATGGAGAGACAAGCGTGACGTTTACATGCTCTCCTCCATTCACGCAGACACGACAATCCAAATTGAAAGGGCAACCCGTGTCATTGAAAAGCCCCTCTCAGTCCACGACTATAATGCGCTCATGGGAGGGGTGGACTTCAATGACCAGATGTTGGCTCCCTATTTAGTTTCCCGCAGAACCAGACGCTGGTATAAGAAGGTGTCTGTATATTTAATTCAATTGGCGCTGTACAATAGTTTTGTTCTCTACAGTAAGGCTGGGAGAACAGGATCCTTCCTCAAATTCCAGGAAGAGATCATCGCGAACCTCCTTTACCCAGGAGGTTCCGTGGCCCCATCCACCAGTGTAGTTAGCCGTCTACACGAGCGACATTTCCCCAGTGTCGTTGCTGGTACCTCAACCCAACCGCCACCCCGAAAAAAATGTCGTGTCTGTAGCAGGAGTGGAATAAGGCGTGACACCCGCTATTTCTGTCCTGACTGCCCTGACCACCCTGCCCTATGCTTAGGTGAGTGTTTCCGGAAGTACCACACACAGGTACACCTAGCATAGGGATTGCATCTCACAGGACAGGCACACAGGGCTATTAGGGCCCTTTTACTCACAGCTGCTGCAAACCTCTCCTTTCACCTGGGATAAAGTGCATTACGTACTTCGCCACATCTTTGGGCGATTTGCGCTTTGCACATTGTCCCATGGGGAAGGAGAGGTTTGTTCTATAAAGGTAAAAAAAACTAAACAAAAAAAAAATTACCGGTAAGTAAAAAAGTTTAAAAAGTTTAAAAAAAGTTAATATGTTCTGTTCTAAAGTTAATAAAGTTATTGCTTTGCGGCCTGGTTTTTTCTTTTTTGTTTTGTTTTTTTTACCTTCCAGGTGGACCAACCGATCGACTAGCTGCAGCACTGATGTGCATTCGGACAGAAGCATTGCGCTGCTGTCAGATTACACGCAAGTCGGTGTATGCGGCGCTGCAAGACGAGATTTCTCCTCTGCAGTAAAAGATATGTTTGCCGAGGCATATGAGCTGAGGAGGTGGCGGTGTTCATATACTTTGGCAAACACTTTGTATATATAAAAAAAAAAATCCCGGCAATGATTTATTCATCCACATCGATTGATGTGAATGGAGAAATCGGGTTTGCCAGGGCATACGAGCTGAAGTGGGTATGGATGTTGGGCGGAGCTCCTATGTCCTGGCAGACGCCTTTCCCCTCCTTTTTCTTTTTTTGGCAGAGATTTTTTCATCCACATTGATCGATGCGAATGAAGAAATCTGTGCCGTTCATTTTTTTCTTTCAGCCCAGAGGCTGAACGGAAAAAAAAAATCTCATTACCTGTATGCTCAATATAAGGAGAATAGCAGAAACTCCTAATGCTGGGCATACATGTAATGATTGCGGAGACCCTCAAATGCCAGGGCAGTACAAACACCCCACAAATGACCCCATTTTGGAAAGAAGACACCCCAAGGTATTCGCTGAGGGGCATATTGAGTCCATGAAAGATTGAAATTTTTGTCCCAAGTTAGCGGAAAGGGAGACTTTGTGAGAACAAAATCAAAAAAATCAATTTCCGCTAACTTGTGCCAAAAAATGTTCTTTTCTATGAACTCGCCATGCCCCTCATTGAATACCTTGGGGTGTCTTCTTTCCAAAATGGGGTCACATGTGGGGTATTTATACTGCCCTGGCATTTTAGGGGCCCCAAAGTGTGAGAAGAAGTCTGGTATCCAAATGTCTAAAAATGCCCTCCTAAAAGGAATTTGGGCACCTTTGCCCACCTAGGCTGCAAAAAAGTGTCACACATCTGGTATCGCCGTACTCAGGAGAAGTTGAGGAATGTGTTTTGGGGTGTCTTTTTACATATACCCATGCTGGGTGAGATAAATATCTTGGTCAAATGCCAACTTTGTATAAAAAAATGGGAAAAGTTGTCTTTTGCCAAGATATTTCTCTCACCCAGCATGGGTATATGTAAAATGACACCACAAAACACATTCTCAACCTTCTCCCGAGTACGGAGATACCAGATGTGTGACACTTTTTTGCAGCCTAGGTGGGCAAAGGGGCCCACATTCCAAAGAGCACCTTTCGGATTTCACAGGTCATTTACCTACTTACCACACATTAGGGCCCCTGGAAAATGCCAGGGCAGTATAACTACCCCACAAGTGACCCCATTTTGGAAAGAAGACACCCCAAGGTATTCCGTGAGGGGCATGGCAAGTTCCTAGAATTTTTTATTTTTTGTCACAAGTTAGTGGAAAATGATGATTTTTTATTTTTTTCATACAAAGTCTCATATTCCACTAACTTGTGACAAAAAATAAAAACTTCCATGAACTCACTATGCCCATCAGCGAATACCTTGGGGTCTCTTCTTTCCAAAATGGGGTCACTTGTGGGGTAGTTATACTGCCCTGGCATTCTAGGGGCCCAAATGTGTGGTAAGGAGTTTGAAATCAAATTCTGTAAAAAATGACCTGTGAAATCCGAAAGGTGCTCTTTGGAATATGGGCCCCTTTGCCCACCTAGGCTGCAAAAAAGTGTCACACATCTGGTATCTCCGTACTCAGGAGAAGGTGGGGAATGTGTTTTGGGGTGTCATTTTACATATACCCATGCTGGGTGAGAGAAATATCTTGGCAAAAGACAACTTTTCCCATTTTTTTATACAAAGTTGGCATTTGACCAAGATATTTATCTCACCCAGCATGGGTATATGTAAAAAGACACCCCAAAACACATTCCTCAACTTCTCCTGAATACAGAGATACCAGATGTGTGACACTTTTTTGCAGCCTAGGTGGGCAAAGGGGCCCATATTCCAAAGAGCACCTTTCGGATTTCACAGGTCATTTTTTACTGAATTTGATTTCAAACTCCTTACCACACATTTGGGCCTCTAGAATGCCAGGGCAGTATAACTACCCCACAAGTGACCCCATTTTGGAAAGAAGAGACCCCAAGGTATTCGCTGATGGGCATAGTGAGTTCATGGAAGTTTTTATTTTTTGTCACAAGTTAGTGGAATATGAGACTTTGTATGAGAAAAAATTTTTTAAAAAAAATCATCATTTTCCACTAACTTGTGACAAAAAATAAAAAATTCTAGGAACTCGCCATGCCCCTCACGGAATACCTTGGGGTGTCTTCTTTCCAAAATGGGGTCACTTGTGGGGTAGTTATACTGCCCTGGCATTCTAGGGGCCCAAATGTGTGGTAAGGAGTTTGAAATCAAATTCTGTAAAAAATGACCTGTGAAATCCGAAAGGTGCTCTTTGGAATATGGGCCCCTTTGCCCACCTAGGCTGCAAAAAAGTGTCACACATCTGGTATCTCTGTATTCAGGAGAAGTTGAGGAATGTGTTTTGGGGTGTCTTTTTACATATACCCATGCTGGGTGAGATAAATATCTTGGTCAAATGCCAACTTTGTATAAAAAAATGGGAAAAGTTGTCTTTTGCCAAGATATTTCTCTCACCCAGCATGGGTATATGTAAAATGACACCTCAAAACACATTCCCCACCTTCTCCTGAGTACGGAGATACCAGATGTGTGACACTTTTTTGCAGCCTAGGTGGGCAAAGGGGCCCATATTCCAAAGAGCACCTTTCGGATTTCACAACTCCTTACCACACATTTGGGCCCCTAGAATGCCAGGGCAGTATAACTACCCCACAAGTGACCCCATTTTGGAAAGAAGAGACCCCAAGGTATTTCGTGATGGGCATAGTGAGTTCATAGAACTTTTTATTTTTTGTCACAAGTTAGTGGAATATGAGACTTTGTAAGAAAAAAATAAAAATAAAAAAAAATCATCATTTTCCGCTAACTTGTGACAAAAAATAAAAAGTTCTATGAACTCACTATGCCCATCAGCGAATACCTTAGGGTGTGTACTTTCCGAAATGGGGTCATTTGTGGGGTGTTTGTACTGTCTGGGCATTGTAGAACCTCAGGAAACATGACAGGTGCTCAGAAAGTCAGAGCTGCTTCAAAAAGCGGAAATTCACATTTTTGTACCATAGTTTGTAAACGCTATAACTTTTACCCAAACCATTTTTTTTTTACCCAAACATTTTTTTTTATCAAAGACATGTAGAACAATAAATTTAGAGCAAAATTTCTATATGGATCTCGTTTTTTTTGCAAAATTTTACAACTGAAAGTGAAAAATGTCATTTTTTTGCAAAAAAATCGTTAAATTTCGATTAATAACAAAAAAAGTAAAAATGTCAGCAGCAATGAAATACCACTAAATGAAAGCTCTATTAGTGAGAAGAAAAGGAGGTAAAATTCATTTGGGTGGTAAGTTGCATGACCGAGCAATAAACGGTGAAAGTAGTGTAGTGCAGAAGTGTAAAAAGTGGCCTGGTCTTTCAGGGTGTTTAAGCACTGGGGGCTGAGGTGGTTAAGGAGACAAAGTGGGCATAACCATGTTTAGAAAATCAAATGCAGATGACTAGACGCACATTTTATTCTTTACCCTCTGACTACAGAACTAGTCACATTTACAGCAATCTGTAGTCAGGAGCCCATGTAGTCCATAACCAGCAGTTAGAGGGGGTAAGGGTGAAACAAAAAATGGCTAATGATTACATATAGAGTAATTTCGGTAAGTAACTCACCAATGAGTAGTAAAAAGTGTCATTTTAAAACACTACTGTTCACACGAGGGTATTGTAATCCATCTGTATTCCGGATTATATACTATTAAGATTGTTATCAGTAATGCTTCAGTAATTTATCCGCATTTACATGTGTATTCCTTCCTTCCTGCATTTCATGAACTCCCATAGACTATAATGGGCATATCTAGAAGCTAATATACACAAAACTCGGACATGCTGTGGATTTCAAATACGGACGGAAATAATACACCCAAATGAATAGCCCTATTCATTAACATTAGCAGCGGATTCCGGTACACAAAATCCGGGCCATATGCGGATTGCAAACATGCTGGTGTGAATGAGGCCAGGAGCGAATACCTTGTCGATCCTCTTCTCCATGAAATCCAGGATGAGTTGGATAGCCTCCATATCTGGCTCATTGTTATTGGCAGACATTTCTTTGCCAGAAGGGCATATGAGGACATCCAGGCAAGAAACAGGGACGTTGCTCAACAGATTGATGGTATTGCTGGGGAAATAAGGGGGAAAAAAATACATTTCCATGACCAATAATTATGAACCGAAGCATGGCATAGTGATTGTAAGGAATGTCTCTTCTAGAGTCGGAGAAGAAGCACTGCTAACCAACTCTAATCATGATACAGCGATCTCCCTCGATCCGTACATTGCCGCACAGGGTCCAGACCTGAACAGAATGCCATACCAGTACAGATTAGAAGGGAGGGGGCATGTAACTGCATATCCAAGCCAATATATGTCATACCAGTCTATATAAAGCTGGCTGACAACCTATAGAGGCAATGTAGTGCAATACTACAGATGCATATACCAGCATCTGTAAACTCAATGTAATCAGTCATACAATAAGTGAGAAAAAAATACGACTTGCTAAATCCTAAAATAAAACGTAACCCCCATTAAATATCTTTTGTGCCACGCAAGCAGGAACAACAGGATCAGAAGAGAACACACAAGACTGGCGAGTGAGCAGAGGATAACTATACTGCATAGTTTGTCATTTTGTACATTTGCTCTTAGTGGATCCAAGTGGCGTAGGGAGTACTACAGGCAATGTTTACCTTTAGTCAGACTACTGTTTGCCTTCTTTAAACATATGTCTTATATTTCCTTATAAAACTTAGCTTTTAATCTCAATCAATATTATTGTCATCATTGACCATTAAATGTATTAAAGGGAACCTGTCACCGGGATTTTGTGTATAGAGCTGAGGACATGGGCTGCTAGATGGCCGCTAGCACATCCGCAATATCCAGTCCCCATAGCTCTGTGTGCTTTTATTGTGGGGAAAAAAAACGATTTGATCCATATGCAAATTACCCTGAGATGTGTCCTGTACGTGAGATGAGTCCAGCGTGAAGGAGCCCAGCACCGCCCCGCATCCTCCGAATCTCCTCCTTGCTCCCCGACGTCAGACAGCCAGAGCGCCGTAATCTTGCGATGCGCGAGCTAGCGCATGCGCAGTGTCCTCATAGTGTTCCTTCCCTGTGCTGGCATCAGCCTCAGGGAAGGAACAGAGCGTGCGCTAGCTCGCGCATCGCGAGATTACGGCGCTCTGGCTGTCTGACGTCGGGGAGCAAGGAGGAGATTCGGAGGATGCGGGGCGGTGCTGGGCTCCTTCACGCTGGACTCATCTCACGTACAGGACACATCTCAGGGTAATTTGCATATGGATCAAATCGTTTTTTTTCCCCCACAATAAAAGCACACAGAGCTATGGGGACTGGGTATTGCGGATGTGCTAGCGGCCATCTAGCAACCCATGTCCTCAGCTCTATACATCAAATCCCGGTGACAGGTTCCCTTTAATTAAAACTCTCGGTTGTGTCGCTTCTTTTGTTTCTGTGTGTTTTGTCAGCACTATTATATCATAATGCTCATCTAGTCTGTGGTGGGAGACTGGTAGCCACGTGCAGGCTCCAGATTCTTCCCTTAATAAGCTTCTGTATCTACCACATAATAATTGTTGGTATTTTTGCTAACAGTCGTCACTTCTGTCTCTAAAATCACCCTCAAGCACTGCCCCCCGACATGTTTCGCCAGCTGCTCTTGCGTCTTCAGGAGATCGGGCAGTGACCCTCCCTGCCCGATCCCCAGAAGACTCCAGAGCAGCTGGCGAAAAAAAGTGGGGGGGGGGGGCAGTGCTTGAGGGTGATTTTAGAGACAGGAGTGACGCCTGTTAGCAAGAATACCAACAATTATTATGTGGTAGATACAGAAGCTTATTGAGAGAAGAATCTGGAGCCTGCATGCGGCTACCAGTCTCCCACCACAGACTAGATAGCATTATTATTATTATTATTATTATTAAAGCGCCATTCATTCCATAGCGCTGTACATATGAAAAGGGGTATAAATACATAATACAGAAATTGCACTAATCATAAACAAGACGAGTTATAAACTGGTACGGAAGGAGAGAGGGCCCTGCCCGTCAGGGCTTACAATCTACATGGTATGAGAGAAGGACACAGTAGGTGTGGGTGAAGTTGATCATGGTGGTATAGAGGCAGCAGGGTCACTGGTTGTAGGCTTGTCTGAAGAGGTGGGTTTTCAGGTTTCTTTTGAAGGATTCCACTGTAGGTGAGAGTCTGATATGTTGGGGTAGCGAGTTCCAGAGTATGGGGGATGCACGGGAGAAATCTTGGAGTCGATTGTGGGAAGAGGCAATAAGAGGAGAGGAGAGAAGGCGGTCTTGTGAGGATCGGAGATTGCGTGTGGAGCTGTATCGGGAAAATAGCTCAGAGATGTAGGGAGGGGAAAGGTTATGGACGGCCTTGTATGTATTTGTTAGTATTTTGAACTGAATTCGCTGGGCAATGGGGAGCCAGTGAAGGGATTGGCAGAGGGGAGAGGCAGAGGAGTAATAGGGTGAGAGGTGGATTAGTCGGGCAGCAGAGTTGAGGATAGATTGGAGGGGTGTGAGAGTGCTAGATGGAAAGCCACAGAGGAGGATGTTGCAGTAGTCTAGGCGGGAGATGATGAGGGCATATACAATTAGTTTCACAGACTCAAAGTTGAGGAAAGCGTGGATGCGGGAGAGGTTTTTGAGTTGGAAGCGGCAGGTGGTGGAAAGGGCTTGGATGTGAGGTCGGAAGGAGAGGGCAGAATCTAATGTCACTCCAAGGCAGCGGACTTGGTTGACCGGGGAGAGTGTGCAGCCATTGATCATGATAGATAGGTCTGTTGGGGGGGGTTGAGCGAGATGGGGGAAAGATGATGAATTCTGTTTTATCCATGTTAAGTTTTAGAAAGCGGGAGGAGAACAAGGAGGATATAGCAGATAGACATTGTGGGATTCTGGTGATGTCTGGACCAGAGAGGTAGATTTGTGTGTCGTAGCATAAAAGTGATACTGAAGGCCATGGGACTCTATGAGCTGTCCCAGTCCGAGAGTGTAGATAGAAAAGAGCAGAGGTCCTAGGACAGAGCCTTGCGGGACACCAACATAGAGGGAATGAGACGAGGAGGTGGTGTGAGAGTGGGAGATGCTAAATGTCCGCCCTGTGAGGTATGATGTGATCCAGGAGAGGGCCAGGTCAGTGATGCCAAGAAATGAGAGAGTTTGTAACAGAAGGGAGTGGCCGATAGTGTCAAAGGCAGAGGACAGGTCAAGGAGAAGGAGGACAGAGTAATGTTTTTTGGTTTTGGCTGTTAGTAGGTCATTGGTGACTTTGGTAAGGGCAGTCTCAATTGAGTGGTGGGGTCAGAAGCCAGATTGTCGGCGGTCAGAGAGGGAGCAGGAGGAGAGATAAGAGGACAGTTCAGAATGGACATGTTGCTCAAATAGCTTTGAGGCATATGGAAGAAGTGATATGGGGCGATAACTGGACAAAGAAGATGGGTCAAGTGAAGGCTTTTTGAGGATGGGTGTAATGGTAGCATGTTTAAAACCAGAGGGGAAGACACCAGAGGTTAGTGATAGGTTGAAGAGATGAGTTGGGGGTGGCATAAACACTGTGGTGGGGTTAGTGATGAGGTGGGATAGGATTGGGTCAAGTGCACAGGTGGTGAGATGTGATCTGGAGAGTAGCGTGAAGAGTTTTTCTTCTGTAATGGTGGAGAAGCGGGTGTTGGGAGAAGAGGACTGAGCAGTTGTGTAGAGGGTCTGTGGGGACTGTGCACTGAAGCTTTCTCTGATGTTGACTAGCTTTTGTTTGAAGTATGTGGCAACGTCCTCAGCTGAGATGAGAAGGTGGGGGCGCTGGGGGGCGGAGAAGGGAGTTAAAAGTGTTAAAAAGTTGTTTAGGGCTGTGGGACAGGGAAGATATGAGAGAAACTCATCTACAGGCAGAGAGAAAAGATGCCTTAAAAGGGATTTTTAAGATAAAGAGTAACTAAACTTTTAGTTAACTTTTTGGAAAAATGTCCCTGATGCCCTAATAATACTTTTTGTAATACATTTTATTAATGGATTTTTAATTTTTAATAAAGATACCCCCCCCCCCCAAAAGCACACCTTTCCCTGTGCGCTTAAAGGTGCATTCACACGTCCGCATCCGTTCCGCAATTTTGCGGAACAAGTGCAGACCCATTCATTTTAAATGGGGCCGGAATGTGCTGTCCGCATCCGCAGCCATTTCGTTGAGTATCCGACGCAGGCGCAGTGAGGGAAGGACGTTCTCCGGCAGCCGGCTTCCTCACTGTGACGTATTCGGTGCAGGCGCAGTGAGGAAGCCAGCAGCTGCTGGGCGTCCTTCCCTCACTGTGCCGAATACTGAACGGGACGGCGCAGGCGCGAGATTTTGTTAGTAGACACGGCCGGCAGGAGGAGAGCAGCGCTGCCCTGGCCCTGTCAATCAGGAGAAGAAGGGTGTGAAAAGAGGTGGGCAAATGGAGCCCCTTCCCCCTGCTCTTAGAGGCTAATTAGCATATTATTAGGGCTGCAGCTAACGATAATTAGAATAATCGATTAGTTGTCGATAATTTAATCGATTAATCGGGGAAAAAACACCAAAATTACAAAACAAAGAGGTTTATATGATTTTACTTGAAAAATTATGTTCAAAGGCCATATTAAAACAAATTGTGGATGGCACTGTTATGGGGGATCTGTGGATGACACTATTATGGGGGATCTGTGGATGGCGCTGTTATGGGGGGGGGGATCTGTGGATGACACTATTATGGGGGATCTGTGGATGACACTATTATGGGGGATCTGTGGATGGCGCTGTTATGGGGGGGAATCTGTGGATGGCACTGTTATGGGGGGGAATCTGTGGGTGGCACTGTTATGGGGGGGAATCTGTGAGTGGCACTGTTATGGGGGATCTGTGGGTGGCACTGTTATGGGTAGGGGGATCTGTGCACTGTTATGGGGAGGGGGGGATCTGTGGATGACACCGATATGGGGGGGGGGGGATCTATAGATGACACTATATAGCATCTTATGCTATATGTGTCATCCACAGATCCCCCTCCCATAACAGTGCACAGATCCCCCTCCCCATAACAGTGCACAGATCCCCTTCCCAATAACAGTGCACCGATCCCCTTCCCAATAACAGTGCACCGATCCACTTCCCAATAACAGTGCACCGATCCCCTTCCCAATAACAGTGCCATACACAGATCCCCCTCCCCATAGCAGTGCCATACACCGATCCCCCTCCCCATAACAGCCCCGGCCCCGCTGCTCACAGCAGACTATTCTGGCAGTAACTTTTACTCAGCGCATCTTTATTACCTTACAATGAAGCTCAGGTAACAGGCAGAGCAGGCGGCAGCGTAACATCACTCACTCACGTGACGCACCTGCTCCGCCTACTTTATGAATGAAGGAGGCGGAGCAGGCGAGTCACGTGAGTAAGTGACGTTACGCCGCCGTCCGCTCTGCCTGTTACTGGAGCTTCATTGTAAGGTAAAATAAAGATGCGCTGATTTAAAGTAAACCGCCCACGCGCATAGCAACGAATCAGCGATTATTCGATAACTGGATTCGTCGACAACGAATCCCGTTATCGAATATTATCGATAAAGTCGATTAATCGTTGCAGCCCTACATATTATAAAAGTTAGTTTTTCTCAATAATGGCGGCACGCAGTGAGATGGCACTAATATAGTTTTGTTCAGCTGACATTAGCACATCGCTAATGTCACCCAGGTTAATAGCCATTTTTCAGGTGACAGAAACCCTTTAAAATAATAGAACCCAAGCAGCTACTAACAAAAGAAGCGATACTCACTACTCTTCTACCCTGCTGCTTAAGCATCAATATCATGGAATACAGTTAGGCCTCATGCACACACAGCATGGTTTGAACGCCATACAGTTGTAAATGGACCGTCCGATCTGCCGCAAACTCCTAGTGGGAGAAGAGAATGCCCAAAACACTGGAGTCTGTCAGGATGGCCATGTATAGCACAAAATGGCTTCCGGACGCTGCTAGGGTAATGCATAGCCAACCGAATCTTCCCCAGAAAAACCACCAGCTTGCTGAGGAGCTCGAGGGTCATACCCTGAGGTAAAAGGGATTTATGGTGATGACACATGAGGTGGCACTGCCAATATTAGGATAGAATGACAGACGTGGCACACATTTCTTAGTGACACAGTGGCGCCATCTTTGACCGCTCCCACATTTCACAGTTTATTCTAGTGCCCCCCCTGCCCCCATTCTTCTGGTTTTCCTAACAAGATCAAACCGAAACCCATCCCTGCCACTGACAAAATGAGATTTTTTTGCATGGCTGTGCACGAACAATTGTTTTCTTGGCGAGGGCACATAGTGATCTTTGTCAGTTTTATTTGTGAAAGTATATAAAATGTTCTGGGTACCGGTGACTCGGGCTGGGAGCACAATAGTACTTGCATTCCTAAGTCAGTATGTCTATAATGACATTACTCCTCCTTTCTCTCCCCAGTGGTCATTAATCACTTCGACGTGCCCCCCACCCCCTCCTGCCATGCAGGGGTTTCACTCAGACACCTCAGTGTGGGAATGAAGAGGAGTTTACCACATGATGCTCCGCATTTCTGAATATAAATGGGATGCAGGCACTGAAAGGCTAGCAGAGCGCATAGTGGGAGAATACAGCTGTAAAAAATAAGGCTCTGTTCACACCCTAAAACGCCTGTTGGACCCCAGTGACTTTGGCCTCATGCACACGACCATAAGGATATATGGATACGGTCCATGTGACATCAGAATTTTTTTGCGGACCTATTGACTTCAATGTTCATTCCTCAAAAAGATAGAACATGTCTGCAAAATGCAGACCACTGACCCAGTGAAGTCAACAGGTTCACCAAAGAAAATAATGCGGACATCATACGGACTGCATCCGTATTTTGCGGATTCGCGGTTTGAGGACCGCATAACGAACACAGTTGTGTGCATTGAGGCCTTACATAAAAAAGGTATGTTGGGTTTCTGTCATTTCCATGGGAAGAATAGTGTAGAATGCTGCTCAATGTTCTATTAAATAGGACAGAGTTTCCGACATTGGAAATGCGAACTGAGACTTATATAGGTTTAGATTTTTTTTCCCACTGCATCACAGGGAAGGGAATGTAGTACTATGTCTCTTCTTTGAGAGGACCACCCCACTAGAAGACCATTTTACAAGCAGTTTTGGGTGGTTGTCGCAGTCTGTATATAGTGTATGTATCACTCTAAAGATAATAAAGTAATATATTGGACTTTACCATGCAATTATATATAGGCTACTTTCACATCAGCGTTTTAGATCCGGCAGAAGATCTCAAAACTGGGCCAGTTCAGTTTTGTTCTCATTCATTGTCAATGAGCAGCAAACTGATCAGGATGCATCAGTTCCATGTTGTTGCGTTTTGTGACCGTGTTTTTTTTTTTTTTTTGTCCGGTCTGCAAAAGTGAACAAACAGGATCTGGCATGAAAATGAAAAAAAAATAAAAACGGATCCGGTACCCATTGACTTAGGATGATTTTAATGCCGGATCTGGTTTGTTCCGTTTCTATCTATTGGATGTACAGTCCTGATCAAAAGTTTAAGACCACTTAAAAAATGGAAAAAAAATCATATTTTACATTGTTGGATCTAAACAAGGTTCCAAGTAGAGCTTCAACATGCAACAAGAAGAAATGAGAGTGAGACAAAAAAATTTTGAGCATTCAATTAATTGAAAATAACGATTAAACTAAAACAGGCTGTTTTTCAGCTGATCCAAATTTTAGGACCACATGCCTTTAAAAGGCCAAACTTGTGCAAAGATGTGGATTCATTGTCCTTTTCTGTCAGGTAGTCACACGTTGTGATGGCAAAGGCAAAAAAACTCTCCCTTTTTGAACTGCATAAGCAGGGTCTCTCACAGCGCGCCATCACTGCTGAGGTGGGACGCAGTAAGACAGTCATTTGGAATTTCTTAAATGATCCTGAGGGTTAAGGAACAAAAAAGTCAAGTGGAAGACTCCAAAAAATTTCATCAGAACTGAGCCGGAGGATCCAATTGGCTGTCCGTCAAGACACTGGACGATCCTCGACCCAAATTAAGGCCCTTACTGGAGCTGACTGCAGCCCCATGACCATCAGACGGCATCTGAGACTGAAGGGCTTCAAAAACGTCTTCAAAGACCTCGTCTCCTTGAACGTCACAGAACTGCTCATTTGGACTTTGCAAGAGAGCACCAAACATGGGACATTCAAAAGGTGGAAGAAAGTTTTATTCCCTGATGAGAAAAAATTTAACCTTGATGGTCCTGATGGTTTCCAACGTTACTGGCCTGACAAGCAGATCACACCTGAGATGTTTTCGCCCCCTCCACAGTGGAGGGGGCGCCATGATGGTCTGGGGTGCTTTTTCCTTCAGTGGAACAATGGAGCTTCAGGAAGTGCAGGGGCGTCAAACGGCCGCTGGCTATGTCCAGATGTTGCAGAGAGCATTCCTCATGACTGAGGGCCCTCGTCTGTGTGGTAACGACTGGGTTTTTCAACAGGACAACTCTACAGTACACAATGCCCGCAGGACAATGGACTTCTTCCAGGAGAATAACATCACTCTTTTGGCCCATCCTGCGTGTTCCCCTGATCTAAATCCAATTTAGAACCTTTGAGGATGGATGGCAAGGGAAGTTTACAAAAATGGACAAAAGTTCCAGACAGTAGATGGCCTTTGTGCGGCCGTCTTCACCACTTGGAGAAATGTTCCCACTCACCTCATGGAAACGCTTGCATCAAGCATGCCGAAACGAATTTTTGAAGTGATAAACAATAACAGCGGAGCTACTCATTACTGAGTTCATGTTTGGAAGTTGGATTTCTGTTTTGGTGGGGTTTAGGGTTTTTTGGAGGTGTGGTCCTAAACTTTGATCAGAGGAAAAACAGCCTGTTTCAGTTTATTCATTGTTTTCATTAAATTGAATGCTCAAAAAATGTTTTGTCTCACTCCCATTTCTTCTTGTTGCATGTTGAAGCTCTACTTGGAACCTTGTTAAGATCCAGCTATGCTAAATAAGATTTTTTGCCATTTTTCAAGTGGTCTTAAACTTTTGATCAGGACTGTATTAAATAAAACGGAAGCATTTTATTCAGGATTTGAGATCCTATGCTGGATGTCAAAACCGGTGTCCCTGCAATATGGACTAGATGTTTATAGCCAAACCCCCACTGGCACTACAGGTGCATTTACCTTTACCTGCCGGGGAGCAGCAGATTTTCAGGGAAGCGTTCCTTCCTGACAGTCGGCTGCTCGTTACATGCAGCGATCACCTCCACAGTATGAGGAAGGTTGCTATTGCTATCGCTCATCCTCATACAGCTGCAATCTTTCTGGGCAGCAGAGTGCTTTTTAGATAACACGATCTGCTGCCCAGAAACAATAATTTTGGTGCCTGCAAAAACAACTGTTTTGCCCATTCATCGGGTGATTGGCTGAACATTTACACGGACAGATTGTTGGGAACAAGCATTCACAGCACCTAAATACACCTTTAGTCACCCGCTTGATAATCATTATGGTAGGAAGCAGTGAACCCTGAACTACCTATCCCACTGTCCCTACCTACTTGCACAATCCGCCCTTGGCAGCAGTCCACAACTGGATGACAGTCCTTTCCTAAATAAGTGCAGGGGCCTTTAAGGAAGGAAGAGCCTAGTGACAGATCAACGACTACATTAAGAAATTAGAGGAACAGACTAGCCGGGTCAAACCAGGAGAAACTACACTGCGTGCAGAATTATTAGGCAAATGAGTATTTTGACCACATCATCCTCTTTATGCATGTTGTCTTACTCCAAGCTGTATAGTCTCGAAAGCCTACTACCAATTAAGCATATTAGGTGATGTGCATCTCTGTAATGAGAAGGGGTGTGGTCTAATGACATCAACACCCTATATTAGGTGTGCATAATTATTAGGCAACTTCCTTTCCTTTGGCAAAATGGGTCAAAAGAAGGACTTGACAGGCTCAGAATAGTAAAAAATAGTGGGATATCTTGCAGAGGGATGCAGCACTCTTAAAATTGCAAAGCTTCTGAAGCGTGATCATCGAACAATCAAGCGTTTCATTCAAAATAGTCAACAGGGTCGAAAGAAGCGTGTGGAAAAAACCAAGGCGCAAAATAACTGCCCATGAACTGAGAAAAGTCAAGCGTGCAGCTGCCAAGATGCCACTTGCCACCAGTTTGGCCATATTTCAGAGCTGCAACATCACAGGAGTGCCCAAAAGCACAAGGTGTGCAATACTCAGAGACATGGCCAAGGTAAGAAAGGCTGAAAGACGACCACCACTGAACAAGACACACAAGCTGAAACGTCAAGACTGGGCCAAGAAATATCTCAAGACTGATTTTTCTAAGGTTTTATGGACTGATGAAATAAGAGTGAGTCTTGATGGGCCAGATGGATGGGCCCGTGGCTGGGTTGGTAAAGGGCAAAGAGCTCCAGTCCGACTCAGACGCCAGCAAGGTGGAGCTGGAGTACTGGTTTGGGCTGGTATCATCAAAGATGAGCTTGTGGGGCCTTTTCGGGTTGAGGATGGAGTCAAGCTCAACTCCCAGTCCTACTGCCAGTTTCTGGAAGACACCTTCTTCAAGCAGTGGTACAGGAAGAAGTCTGCATCCTTCAAGAAAAACATGATTTTCAGGCAGGACAATGCTCCATCACACGCGTCTAAGTACTCCACAGCGTGTCTGGCAAGAAAGCGTATAAAATAAGAAATCTAATGACATGGCCTCCTTGTTCACCTGATCTGAACCCCATTGAGAACCTGTGGTCCATCATCAAATGTGAGATTTACAAGGAGGGAAAACAGTACACCTCTCTGAACAGTGTCTGGGAGGCCGTGGTTGCTGCTGCACGCAATGTTGATGGTGAACAGATCAAAACACTGACAGAATCCATGGATGGCAGGCTTTTGAGTGTCCTTGCAAAGAAAGGTGGCTATATTGGTCACTGATTTGTTTTTGTTTTGTTTTTGAATGTCAGAAATGTATATTTGTGAATGTTGAGATGTTATATTGGTTTCACTGGTAAAAATAAATAATTGAAATAGGTATATATTTGTTTTTTGTTAAGTTGCCTAATAATTATGCACAGTAATAGTCACCTGCACACACAGATATCCCCCTAAAATAGCTAAAACTAAAAACAAACTAAAAACCTACTTCCAAAAATATTCAGCTTTGATATTAATGAGTTTTTTGGGTTCATTGAGAACATGGTTGTTGTTCAATAATAAAATTAATCCTCAAAAATACAACTTGCCTAATAATTCTGCACTCCCTGTAATATAAGCTGAATCAGAAATAGTGAGACAGATTAAAAAACTGGGTGCAGGAGTCAAAACCAGAATAGCAATTAGAGCAAACCTGAATCAGAACCGTTACCGAACCAGGAGGGCGTGTCAAGATCGAAATCATCAGCCAAAAATCAGAAGCCCAGCCCTAGTGTCATAAGATCCAAATGCCAGTGGCACTGTGTATTAAGGAGCTGCCTATGGGGTTGAGGGGGCGTGACCTTACTACGCTCTGGTACTTGCATATACTACATATTGGTGAGTTTTCCTGTCAGGCTGCTCAGCCATGATGGCATGTTGTAGGCAGGATCACATCATTACCATCTATTGTAGAGCAGTGCTGTGTATAGTGAGTCTATGATTTGCGGATAAGCTGTCCAGAAAGAAGAAAAAATTCTGGTTGGCAACCCTGGTCATCATCCATACACATTGGTCACAAGTAGCCAGAAAGTAGCCAACCCCTATAAGGCATATTTCCCATGCAGTTCACCATTTTCAATATATCTTTAGACATTTTTTCCAATATTCTCAACAATTAAGAGGTCATCTTTGCATATGGGAATGAGGATGTGGGAAGTTTAGAATTAACTATGGTCAAACAGCGTGAGGAATCTGCTGACCCACTGAAGTGGCCTCATGGATGATGACAAAGTCAACAGAAGAAGTCAGGCACGGTGCTAATGATAATGACAGGAAGAGAGCCATGAAATTTCGAAAACTGGACACCAGATAAAAGCTGAATGTTTTAACAGAGGTCAAATCAAGTGTGTACTAGTGTAGCTTCCCAGCTGTTCAGCTCTGCACATGTCCAAGGAGAAGATGCCCTCAGGCGTCTAATGCAATGAGGTAAGGAGGATTTTCCGTTGTATTTTTAAATGGCACCTTTTTGAGGTACATCTAATGATTTATAGGACTTTTATTACGTTTTTGGGGGTGACAGCATAAAAAAACAGCAACTCACTGTTTGGTATAAATGACATATGGGGAGATTTATCAAAATTGGTTTAAAGTAGAAATGGCTTAGTTGTCCATAGCAACCAATCAGATGCCAGCTTTTATTTTCCACAGGAGTTCTGAAAAATGAAAGGTGGAATCCGATTGGTTGTTATGGGCAACTAACCAGTTTTGATAAAATTTCCCCCAATTACTTTATTCTGTGGGTCATTTTTACTTTTCCATCAATGGAGCTGAATGAGGGCTTGATTTCTGCGCAATGAGATCTAGTTTTCATTGGTGCTATTTTGGGCTACACATGACTTTCTGATCGCTTTCTAGTACGTTTTTGTGATCAATGTGATCATTTTATTATTCATACAGCTAAATGTGATAATTGAATTGAAATTAAAAATAAATAATTTAAAAAATAAATAAATAAAATCACCACGTCCTCAAAGAGCACCTGTAACCTCTCCTCATGTCTCTTTTATTAACTACTTGCATTCCCCATGTCTTATTACCTTATGTTGTGCCATTCCTTTATTATTCCTGCTAGAAGTTTATGAATAAATTACCATCAGTTTTCAGCAAAGGTGAAGATGGGTGTTGCCATTTGGGGGTGCTAGACTGAGCAGGGGCACACCCCCAACTGGTAACACCCATCTGAACCTTCATTGCAAACTGCTAGTAATTTATTTATAACTTCGAGGAGGGATAATAAAGGAGTGGATCATCAGAAAGTCATAAAAATAGATACTTCAGAATTCTTATTACAAGGGGGAGCCAACAAATGAAACCGCATACGGATTTAAGCCATTAGCCTTCTTTTATCTCTACAAGATAATATAGAGAACACCAACATATTCATCCATAGTTTAATTCAATGAATAAAGTGCAGTTTCAAATAAAGTGCACTGTCCAAATTTGTTGCATCGAGACCGATACTTGAGAAAGGGGACGTGACTCCTGAAATGTTGCAAGCATGTAGGTATGCAGACTTCCCTCTCGATTTATCACCAGGACACATTATTTTGGCACAGAGCGTTACCTACCCGCTCTCAAAGACTTTACAGTACGTCACTAAGCGGGAAGGGCTTAAAAACGCTGACCATCCTGACATCAATCACACCAAGAGACTGCCCAACAGTGACGATTCCTTTAATTCCATAGTAAATTAAACATCAAAAAATTACGTTAACATCAGTGGTGTTGGAAATTTTCTTAAACTATAGAGTCAAATGAACTATGGGCTCTACCGTTTTGCATTTCACTAACTTCAGGATCTCTTCATGGTCTCTGCCTTCTCAGTGTAACCCCTTAGTGACCAGCCTATTTTGGGCCTTACTGACCAAGCGATTTGTTTCATTTTTTTCATTGTTGCATTCCAAGAGCTATAACTTTTTTATTTTTCCACCTATGTAGCTAGTTGTCGTTTTTAATTAAGGTTACTTTCACACTCGCTTCCGTTCAGATAATACAACCGCATGCATCCGTTCAGAACAGATCCGTTTGTATTATCTGTAACATATCCAAAACGGATCCGTCTTGAACACCATTGAAAGTCAATGGGGGATGGATCCGTTTTCTATTGTGCCAGTGAAAACGGATCCTTCCCCATTGACTTACATTGTGTGTCAGGACGGATCCGTTTGCCTCTGCATCGTCAGGCAGACACCAAAATGCTGCAAGCAGCGTTTTGGTGTCCGCCTCCAGAGCGGAATGGAGGCAGAAATGGTGGAATTTTTTTTATTAAACCGTTCACCATATGGGATAATGTACATGATAGATGCGGCAATACCAAACATGTGGAAGAGACTTAATTTTAAAATCAAAATTTTTTTGTTTGTTTTTTTTACTTTTTTAATCAGTTAATAGTCCCACAAGTGGCTACTTTCACATCTACGTTTTTTCTTTTCCGGTATTGAGATCCGTCATAGGATCTCAATACTGGAGGAAAACGCTTCAGTTTTGTCCCTATTCATTGTCAATAAGGACAAAACTGAAAGCATTCCGTTCCGTTTGGTTGCGTTCCCATGCCTGACAGAAAAATGCTGCTAGCGGCATTTTTGAGCGAGTCATGGGATGCAGAGCAAGACGAATCCAGCATGAAACAAAATGTCAGAGGTGGCGGATCTGTTTTCTCGGACCAAAAAAAAAAACGGATTCAGTCCAATTGACTTACAATTGGTTTTAGTGCCGGATCCAACATGGCTATAATTAGAGATAATACAACCAAATCCGTTCATAACGGATGCAGACGGTTGTATTATCCTAACGGAAGCGTTTTTGCTAATCCATGACAGAGCCAGCAAAAACGCAGATGTGAAAGTTGCCTAAAACAGGCAATTTTTTTATTGCTTCTAAAATACAATACACTATTCCTATTCCAGACTTAAGAAGAGGAGAGGGCTGCTTTAGCTGCTCATATTTTGGAGTTGGTAGCAGCTAGATATAGGTGTCTTGTTTGGAAGATGGCATTCCAAGCTTTCATTACATTGGAAGATATGGCTGTTAAAAATCAAGTCAGGAGTGAAATCAGTGAAACGTATTTTTACTTTCAATCTAGGGATGCAATCGAGCTCTTGACAACTTCTGCCTTTAATGTCACCAGATGTAAGGCAGCTATCCTATAGGTCAATGTTCGACCCTTTAAACAGGCCTTGAGATATGACTTGGATATTAAATAAGCCAGCACCTCATCTGCAGACAGCTGTTTCGGGGTGATTGCCCCTCATCAGTGCAGAGCAGAGAGTACTGGCTTAACTGGGTGAGAGGCCTAAGTCAGGATTTGGGGAGTACTATCTCTCCTAGGGGAGAGAGCGCCTTAAATCGGCGTGAGGAGACTTTTAGGCCATACATGCTCCTACATGCCATGCCTGAGAGGAGCATGTATGGCCTATTCGTCTCTTCATGCCAATTAAGGCGCTCTCCCCAAGGAGAGATGGTACCCCCAAATACTTTCACTCTGTCATCCTGATTTTTAACAGCTATATCTTCCGATGTAATGGATATAATGCTGTGATTCTGGTATTGTCTTGTCTCAAGATATGAGCAGCTAAAGCAGCCGGGCCATCCCCTCTTCTTAAATCTGGCTTGATTTGGGCACTTGGAACAGCAAATCCCACCAAAGCCGGGCATTAGGGAACTGTTTTCCAGCAGAATAAAAGCACTTTTTCTGGACAGGGAATAAAGACACAAAGTGCACACGGGTATGTTTGGAATGTATGTGCAATCTTCTGTGCGGCAGTGCTGTTAGTTATATAGGTGAAAATGACATGACAGATTCCCTTTAAATTTATTAAATCTAAATAATAGTGCCCCCCTATTGGTAGAAGGATTTTCACTGGGTCTTCAGGCTTTCTATTTTTCAATAGGCTAACTAAAGATATATTAATTAGAATACATCACTGCCTGTATGAGATGGTTAAAAAAGAAAATAATAATCTCTTTATTCATATATTAGTCAAAAAGATACAGAAGTCGCCCTGTTATCAGGAAAACTGGCAGATAGGGGGACTGATGTATACATTAGCACATTGGTGTACAATTTGGGGGAATATATCTATTGACCTCCAAACCCACACGGCATCTGGGTCTAATTGGAGGGGGGTTGGCGTAGGCAACTTTTGCCCCCAATAGATATACACCCGTGCTGTTACTAGACAGAGGTGTTCACTTATTTTGCATCAAGGTGCTAATGTATACAGCAGTCCCCCTATCTGCCTGTTTTACTGATAACAGGACGACTTCCGTATCTTTTTAGCTAATATATGAATAAAGAGATTTATTATTTTCATTTTTAACCGTCTTATACAGGGGCAGTGATGCTTTCTATTTTTCATACTTAACAGTCACAGATATGTAGTTTACACTAACCTGTGCAGCTCCTCTGTTTTATCTTCAGATGGACCCCGGGAAAGTAAAATATGGCGTAAAATGGCAGCCAGGTGGCGGAACTGATGAGCGTCACTCTGTGCAACATAAAGAGGGGGAAGGGGGGGGGGGGGAGAGTCAGGAAGATCAAACAGCATTTTAAAAAATTTAAGAAAATTATACTTGCATACAGCAAAATTTGAATTCACTTGCACCGAAATCCCTCTACCTGTCCTACTCAGAGTGGTATAGAAAGCGGAGATGCAAGGTCACTGCAGTGTGAGCTGCTCTCTTTCTTTCTGTGCCTGCAACACTGCCAATCGGAGAACCAGTTGGCCACCATAGATATACAATACTTGGTTGTACAAAGTTAGGGATATTTGGCTTGTGGGTGAAATTTCAGGATAAACCTAAAATGCACTCTAACCTTTACAGGTGAACTTAATGTGACCTTCTCTAAACTTTTGAATGCTGATGTCCAACTGTTCAATGTTTCAGTACTTTTTGCACAACTTGCTGTTCTCTAACAAGGAGCTTAACGGCAAAATTCACAACAGGTGTTTGATCCATGAATCGCCCAAAACATTTCCTGGTTCAATTAGACTTGGTATTAAACAGTCCTCCCCATCATGCTGTTCACATTTTGACATCATGAGACCAACACGACACCTAACAATTGATCAACCGTACCATGCCATTGCGAGGCTTCAAGCAGGATGTTCTCAGACAGAAGTGGCCACTGAGCTTAGAGTGTCATCAGCAGGTTGCAACAGAGATAGAGAGAGACTGGAAGAGTCCCAGAAAGGCATAGAAGTGGAAGTCCTTTGGCCACATCCCACACTGATGACCTCTTCATTGTGAACAATGCCCTGCGGAACCGGATAATGAGTGCCACACAACTCTAGGCACATTTAAGGGAGGCGAGAGGCAACCAAGTGTCACGTCACACCATTCAAAACCGTTTACATCAGCATGGTCTGTGTGCTAGACGACCTGCAAGGGTACCTGACCACAGACGTAATGGTCTTGTGTGGGCCAGGGAGTATCTACGCTGGACGAGGGACCAGTGGGCCTCAGTGCTGTTTACTGATGAAAGTCGATACACGTGAGCAGAAATGATGGCTGCCAACGATGTTGGAGACATCAAAGAGAGCGCTATGCATCAGCCACTGTTGTCCCCAGACAAGACTTTGGTAGTGGTGGGCTGGTGTGTCTAGTCAATACAGAACTGCCCTACACTATGTGAATGGTACAGTGACAAGCACATGCTACTTGAATAACATCATTAATCCAGTAATTGTGCCTCTGCATGAACAACACAGGCCTAATTTAATCTTCATGGATGACAATGCGCCTGCTCATCGAGGTCACATCATTAGGGAACGGCTGCTGGAGACTTGGGTACCTCAAATGGAGTGGCCTGAACTTTCTCCAGACCTGAATCCCATTGAAAACCTATGGGATCAGCTGAGTGTTGAGGATCGTAACTCTGTACTCCAGAACCTCAATGACCTGAGGGCCGTCCTTCAAGAAGAGTGGGATGCCATACCTCAGCAGACAATAAATCGTCCTGTGAACAGCATGAGACATCGTTGTCAAGCTGTAATTGACGATTAAGGCCACATGACAAGTTATTGAGACATTGACAGTTTTTGTAGAGGTATACCCACCACTGTTGGAGACTTTTATTTCAATAAATTGTTTGAGATTAAGAAAACACCATTGCTGCTTCTTACTTAAATGCCCTACTTTCATGATATAAATATCACTGTAGCATGACCTTTTTACGTTTTCCATAAATTTCACCCGAAAGCCAAATATCCCTAATGCTCTCCTTTGCCCTGCAATGAACCCGGACAACCCCTTTAATACATCGAATTTATCATTCCCCCCATGCCTGTTGTGTTAGCGACTTTTTAAACGCCATTGCAGCAAATTTATGTTCTTTTATGCCAGTTTTCTGGAATAAAAGAAGAATGAAATCTTAGTCAATTTCAGTCTAGGCACTCGGACTACCAAAGCTGCCTGCGCCTATTCATAAATTAAGTGCATGTGATACCATAGACCAGTGTAAAACGCCGGACCAGGATGAATCTCCTCGAAGAATAGCAGAAGGATTATGTTCACAGGCCAGAACTTCATCAAGGATATACCACACCAAAATGTGCAATCCACCTACTCATGTAAATGGGATTCCACATCCTCGTTCACATGTATTAGAAAAATTCCGTGAATGTTTTTCCTACCACAGAAAAAAAAGGGCCACTATTTTCAGACAGATATACCATAAATGCCTGATAGGTGCAGGTCCCACCTTGAAATTAAAGGTCCCCCATACATACTTGGTGGGTTTATCCGTCAATGTGTATGGGGAGCTTCGTCAGCTGATTCCTGCGTGCTGCGTTCTCCATACTAATAGAAGTCTATGGGAACTACAAAAAGAGTAGAGTAAGCAGCATGCGACAACTACTTCACAGGCCGCACTGAGAATGTGGCAGCTAGGGACCCACACAATTATGGCCTATGTGGTCACCGAAGTTTAAAGTACTTAAGATGGGAACACCCCTTTAAGATTTTTCTTTACATAAAACTGGAATATCACTTTGGACCTTATTCACACGATGACAGTCTGTGTTTTTAATGGTCTGTGAATACTGGTTTGCAAAAAATCGGACATGTTCTATTTTGTCGGTTTTCACGGTCCGACAGCCCCAATACAAGTCAAGGGGATGTTTTTAACGCCTTCCTCACAGTTTTCTCATTTTCGTTTTGTAGTCGCTGCCTTCCCGGAGCCATATTTCTTTTAATTCTCCATTCACATGTTTTTTTTTTAAAGTACGTTCTAATGGCACCATTTAACCACCTCAGCCCCCAGTGCTTAAACACCCTGAAAGACCAGGCCACTTTTTACACTTCTGACCTACACTACTTTCACCGTTTATTGCTCGGTCATGCAACTTACCACCCAAATGAATTTTACCTCCTTTTCTTCTCACTAATAGAGCTTTCATTTGGTGGTATTTCATTGCTGCTGACATTTTTACTTTTTTTGTTATTAATCGAAATTTAACGATTTTTTTGCAAAAAAATGACATTTTTCACTTTCAGTTGTAAAATTTTGCAAAGAAAACGACATCCATATATAAATTTTGCTCTAAATTTATTGTTCTACATGTCTTTGATAAAAAAAAAAATGTTTTGGTAAAAAAAAAAAATGGTTTGGGTAAAAGTTATAGCGTTTACAAACTATGGTACAAAAATGTGAATTTCCGCTTTTTGAAGCAGCTCTGACTTTCTGAGCACCTGTCATGTTTCCTGCGGTTCTACAATGGCCAGACAGTACAAACACCCCACAAATGACCCCATTTCGGAAAGTAGACACCCTAAGGTATTCACTGATGGGCATAGTGAGTTCATAGAACTTTTTATTTTTTGTCACAAGTTAGCGGAAAATGATGATTTTTTTTTTTGAAATTCGAAAGGTGCTCTTTGGAATGTGGGCCCCTTTGCCCACCTAGGCTGCAAAAAAGTGTCACACATCTGGTATCGCCGTATTCAGAAGTTTGGGAATGTGTTTTGGGGTGTCATTTTACATATACCCATGCTGGGTGAGATAAATATCTTGGTCAAATGCCAACTTTGTATAAAAAAAATGGGAAAAGTTGTCTTTTGCCAAGATATTTCTCTCACCCAGCATGGGTATATGTAAAATGACACCCCAAAACACATTCCCCAACTTCTCCTGAATACGGAGATACCAGATGTGTGACACTTTTTTGCAGCCTAGGTGGGCAAAGGGGCCCATATTCCAAAGAGCACCTTTCGGATTTCACTGGTCATTTTTTACAGAATTTGATTTCAAACTCCTTACCACACATTTGGGCCCCTAGAATGCCAGGGCAGTATAACTACCCCACAAGTGACCCCATTTTGGAAAGAAGACACCCCAAGGTATTCGCTGATGGGCATAGTGAGTTCATGGAAGTTTTTATTTTTTGTCACAAGTTAGTGGAATATGAGACTTTGTAAGGGAAAAAAAATAAATAAAAAAAATCATCATCATTTTCCACTAACTTGTGACAAAAAAGAAAAAATTCTAGGAACTTGCCATGCCCCTCACGGAGTACCTTGGGGTGTCTTCTTTCCAAAATGGGGTCACTTGTGGGGTAGTTATACTGCCCTGGCATTTTCCAGGGGCCCTAATGTGTTGTAAGTAGGTAAATGACCTGTGAAATCCGAAAGGTGCTCTTTGGAATGTGGGCCCCTTTGCCCACCTAGGCTGCAAAAAAGTGTCACACATCTGGTATCGCCGTATTCAGGAGAAGTTGGGGAATGTGTTTTGGGGTGTCATTTTACATATACCCATGCTGGGTGAGAGAAATATCTTGGTCAAATGCCAACTTTGTATAAAAAAATGGGAAAAGTTGTCTTTTGCCAAGATATTTCTCTCACCCAGCATGGGTATATGTAAAATGACACCCCAAAACACATTCCCCAACTTCTCCTGAGTACGGAGATACCACATGTGTGGCACTTTTTTGCAGCATTGATGCGCAAAGGGGCCCACATTCCTTTTATGAGGGCATTTTTAGACATTTGGATCCCAGACTTCTTCTCACGCTTTAGGGCCCCTAGAATGCCAGGGCAGTATAAATACCCCACATGTGACCCCATTTTGGAAAGAAGACACCCCAAGGTATTCAATGAGGGGCATGGCGAGTTCATAGAAAAAAAAATTTTTTGGCACAAGTTAGCGGAAATTGATTTTATTTATTTTTTTCTCACAAAGTCTCCCTTTCCGCTAACTTGGGACAAAAATTTCAATCTTTCATGGACTCAATATGCCCCTCACGGAATACCTTGGGGTGTCTTCTTTCCGAAATGGGGTCACATGTGGGGTATTTATACTGCCCTGGCATTCTAGGGGCCCTAAAGCGTGAGAAGAAGTCTGGAATATAAATGTCTAAAAAATTTTACGCATTTGGATTCCGTGAGGGGTATGGTGAGTTCATGTGAGATTTTATTTTTTGACACAAGTTAGTGGAATATGAGACTTTGTAAGAAAAAATAAATAATTTCAGCTAACTTGGGCCAAAAAAATGTCTGAATGGAGCCTTACAGGGGGGTGATCAATGACAGGGGGGTGATCAATGACAGGGGGGTGATCAGGGAGTCTATATGGGGTGATCACCCCCCTGTCATTGATCACCCCCCTATAAGGCTCCATTCAGATGTCCGTATGTGTTTTGCGGATCCGATCCATGTATCCGTGGATCCGTAAAAATCATACGGACATCTGAATGCAGCCTGACAGGGGGGGTGATCAATGACAGGGGGGGTGATCAATGACAGGGGGGGTGACCAGGGAGTTTATATGGGGTGATCACCACAGTCATTGATCACGCCCCTGTAAGGCTCCATTCAGATGTCCGTATGCGTTTTGCGGATCCGATCCATCTATCAGTGGATCCGTAAAAATCATGCGGACATCTGAATGGAGCTTTACAGGGGTGTGATCAATGACAGGGGGGTAATCAATGACAGGGGGGTGATCAGGGAGTCTATATGGGGTGATCACCACAGTCATTGATCACGCCCCTGTAAGGCTTTATTCAGACGTCCGTATGCGTTTTGCGGATCCGATGCATCTATCAGTGGATCCGTAAAAATCATGCGGACATCTGAATGGATCTTACAGGGGGGTAATCAATGACAGGGGGGTGATCAGGGAGTCTATATGGGGTGATCACCACAGTCATTGATCACGGCCCTGTAAGGCTCCATTCAGATGTCCGTATGCGTTTTGCGGATCCGATCCATCTATCAGTGGATCCGTAAAAATCATGCGGACATCTGAATGGAGCTTTACAGGGGTGTGATCAATGACAGGGGGGTAATCAATGACAGGGGGGTGATCAGGGAGTCTATATGGGGTGATCACCACAGTCATTGATCACGCCCCTGTAAGGCTTTATTCAGACGTCCGTATGCGTTTTGCGGATCCGATCCATCTATCAGTGGATCCGTAAAAATCATGCGGACATCTGAATGGAGCTTTACAGGGGTGTGATCAATGACAGGGGGGTGATCAGGGAGTCTATATGGGGTGATCAGGGGTGATCAGGGGCTAATAAGGGGTTAATAAGTGACGGGGGGGGGGTGTAGTGTAGTGGTGCTTGGTGCTACTTTACTGAGCTGCCTGTGTCCTCTGGTGGTCGATCCAGGGGTTAAAAAAATCACATCTCCAGCCTGCCAGCGAACGATCGCCGCTGGCAGGCTGGAGATCCACTCGCTTACCTTCCGATCCTGTGAGCGCGCGCGCGTTCACAGGAAATCCCGGCTTGCGCGAGATGACGCATATATGCGTGACTCTGCGCAGGGCTGCCACCTCCGGAACGCGAATCTGCGTTAGGCGGTCCGGAGGTGGTTAATGTAGTGGGAAGCCGAAAAAACGAATTCATCTTAGCGTGGGGGCTGTTCAGATGCCGTGGTCACAAATGACACGAGCAGACATGAGCTCAGGGTGTCTGCTGTGTAAAACAGCAGGTACCCGGCGGCTGTGGCGCCCGCTCTGCACACGACATCTTTAATGTACATGTACGGCGTGGTCCTTGGGAGTGGTCACCACTACCAGATCAATGAGAGTTTGACTCCTGACACCCCTGCCGATCAGCTGTCGTCTACAAAAGCACAGCACAGTGGGTCAGTGGTTAGCACCGTTGCCTTGCAGTGCTGGCGTCCTGGGTTCAAATCCGACCACGCACAACATCTACATGGAGTCTGCATGTTCTCCCAGTGTTTGTGTGGGTTTCCTCCAGGTACTCCACAGGCATACTGAGGGGACAGCTTGATGCTGATGTCTGTAAAGTGCTGCAGAATACGTCAGCGCTATATGGCGGAGTATAATAAATAAGCGTTTCACAAGCGCCGCAACCTCTTCAAACACACTACAGTTACACTTTATAAGCCAGCCAATAGAATAATAAAATGGCTACTGGCGCATACTTTTATGGGTGACTTCTGATGATGTTTATGGATGTGTCGGCAATTGGTTTGATCCATTCACAACAGGATCCGCAATGATACTATTGCTAGGACATCAAATACATAAGCATATGCCCACAGGGAACACCATCCATTATGTATTATCATCAACAGGAAATTGTGGACGGGAGTTTGTTCCCTTCATTTTCATTGTGCATTGTTATGCCAACGTATAAATGGCTTCCCTGACATCATATCTGATAGCACAAATATCTCTGGAGAGAGGATGATGGGGAACATGGAGCCAGAGGAGATGAATTCTCACACTACATATTCACTACGTAACGAGGCATGGTCTGGAGAACCTCAAGTAAAGGTTTAAAGGCTATTGGGGTCATTTATCAAACTGGTGTAAAGTAGAAGGCCAATAAGATAATGGGTTGCATCAAACGGGGCATAGATGCCCGTGATAAGAACATAGTCCTGCCACTTTACAAATCACTGGTCAGACCACACATGGAGTACTGTGTACAGTTCTGGGCTCCTGTGAACAAGGCAGACATAGCAGAGCTGGAGAGGGTCCAGAGGAGGGCAACTAAAGTAATAACTGGAATGGGGCAACTACAGTATCCTGAAAGATTATCAAAATTAGGGTTATTCACTTTAGAAAAAAGACGACTGAGGGGAGATCTAATTACTATGAATATATATATCAGGGGTCAGTATAGAGATCTATCCCATCATCTATTTATCCCCAGGACTGTGACTGTGACGAGGAGACATCCTCTGCGTCTGGAGGAAAGAAGGTTTGTACACAAACATAGAAGAGGATTCTTTACGGTAAGAGCAGTGAGACTATGGAACTCTCTGCCTGAGGAGGTGGTGATGGCGAGTACAATCAAGGAATTCAAGAGGGGCCTGGATGTATTTCTAGAGCGTAATAATATTACAGGCTATAGCTACTAGAGAGGGGTCGTTGATCCAGGGAGTTATTCTGATTGGCTTCTACCTCACAGTTTTTTTTTTGCCTTCCTCTGGATCAACTTGCAGGATAACAGGCCGAACTGGATGGACAAATGTTTTTTTTCAACTTTCTAAACTATGTTAGAACTGGCTTAGTTGCCCATAGAAACCAATCACATTCCACCTTTCACTTTTGACAGCTTTTTTGGAAAATGAATGGCAGAATCTGATTACGGTAGTTGTAATAGGCAACTAAGCCAGTTCTACTTTACACCAGTTTGATAAATGACCCCATATGTTCACGGAAATTTAGACTAGCACATTCATAGTCGCAGGTGCACATCCATAAAGCTAGCATGCAGGAAGCAAACAAAAACAGGTATGGCAGCACAACATATCACATACAAACAATAAAACTGGGAAATAGGGATTATACTAAACTAAAGGGGTATTATAACTACTATAAATGAAAAAAATAGAAGCTCTTTGCGCACATTTTTGATCAAACGTGTGTCGGGCCCAAAAATGTGCGCAAAGAGCTTCTATTTTTTTCATTTATAGTAGGTATAATACCCCTTTAATTTAGTATAATCCCTATTTCCCAGTTTTATCGTTTGTATGTGAAATGTTGTGCTGCCATACCTGTTTTTGTTTGCTTCCCCCATATGTTCACGGTCGCAACCAAATGATTCTGTCTCAATGCCTTTAAAATGACAGATGAAGCAACTTTGCCATCAATTTTAACTACAAACTTCCTACAGTTTTGGTACTACAGCTCCTATGCAGACAATGGGCCAGATTTATCATTAGCTCAGGTCAGAATAATGGAGTGAAAAAGTCCCAAAAAAAGTCCCAAACGCTAAAACTGCGCACAAATTTGCGACTTTTTTCGGCTCTGCACTATGCTCGCCAGTTTTCTGAAAGTGGGCGTGTTTTCTTATGCAAATGAATCTCTAGACAGATTTACTATTGGGACTATTTAAAAAGTCGCAAAAAAGTCGCAATTTCACTCCAGTGAGGACCATGCTTATCTTATGAGAACATGCGACTTTTTCATAAAAACGTGCGACTTTTTCGTAAAGATGTGCGACTTTTGTAAAGCTGCTTACTGACGGATAAACTGCTACCGTCAAACCACATTTATTACAGTCTTAAAGGGCCGATCATAAATCTGACTTGGCTAAAACTGACTTTAGCCATATGTTAAAGTGGAGTGAGCTGTCAGAGTAATGATAAATCTGGCCCAATGTGTCTCCATGGTAACAGGCAGGAAACAAACCTTGTCTAAAGCTTGTATAAGGTCTCTTGCACACGACCGTATGGCTTTTTCAGTATTTAGCGGTCCGCAAAAAATAGATCCGGAAAAAATACGGATGACGTCCGTGTGCATTCCATTTTTTGCGCAACGGAACAGCTGGCCCCTGATAGAACAGTACTATCCTTGTCCGTTATGCAGACAATAATAGGACATGTTCTATATCTAAACGGAAATACGCAAACAAAAGGCATACGGAATATCTTCCGTTTCTTTTTGCGGATCCATTAAAATGAATGGTTCCGTAAACAGAACGCAAAAAAACGGAACGGAAATGTGCAAGAGGCCTAAGGGTCCATTCACACGTCCGTAAGTGTTTTGCGGATCTACAGATGCGCGGATCCGCAAAACACGAACACTGGCAATGTGCGTTCCGCATTTTGCCGACCGCACATCGCGGCACTTAATAGAAAATGCCTAATCTTGTACGCAATTGCGGACAAGAATATGACATGTTCTATTATTTTTTTCCGGGAACGGAATTGCGGAAGTGCGGGTCCGCAAATTTCGGATCCGGGCAGCACATCATGCGGCACCATAGAAATGAATGGGTCCGCAATTCCGTCCCGCAAAATGCGGAACAGAATTGCGGACATACGAAGAGACCCCAAGACAGGCAGATCAGCAAGCGATTGTTAGGAGGGAAGCGTTCCAACGTATGTATGTAATAGCATGCTGCGTTCCGAGTGTCATATCTCCTCGCCTGCTCACTAGCGGAGGAGACCGATTCTATTACATGCAGTGATATCCTCCGCAGCATGGGGAGCAGTGATCGCTAATGCCACTTCTCGTCCCCATACTATCTAGTGGTTTACCAGCAGCAGATCGCTATTAGACAGCACGATCTGCCGCCAGCAAGCGCTGACATTTAAGTATGTTTTAAGTTTAAGCATTTGCTCATTTATTAGGCAATCGGCGGCAGTATTACACACAAACACTCATTAGCGATTAATACAGCCGTAACCTACTCTAATGTAACCTTCCATTTGTTGCCTACTTTATGGCAACATAGTGTAGAGGTTATCAAGATGTAAAGCACAGATAAATGGGCAAAATATAGAAAAAGGTGTACATGGCAGCACTGCCATACAGGTACCCAGACTGATGATGCATGGAGACAACGCCAAGCTGGCTGCAAGACACACAACAGAACACAGGATTAGCCCCAGGACCTGCTTTCTGTTGTGTACAGCTATGGAGTACAGAATCAGACTCTACAGGGTTGGTTTGTTGTCTGTTACCATGGAGACACATGGGTCTGTATAGGAGCTATAGACAGAAAACCATAGGGGATGTTTCATTACAACCTATTGCAAAGTTGACTCATTTCTCGTTTGGCCATAAACGTTCAGTGAAACCGGGCGAGGGACAAAAGATCTTTCTGGGAATGTTCTATTGAAGAACTATCTTTTGTCCATCAGCGATCTTTTTTTGAATAAAATACTTTTTCATCTGGCTAATGGATAAAAATGTAAAAACGCAGCGGACCAGTTCTCAGATGAGGATGATGATGGTCTGTCATCGCCTGGCTTAAAAGATCGTCAACCAACGAATGGTCAATTTGGTTGAAAATGTATGTTAGACTAATAGGTCATCAGTATCTGATCAGTGGGGGTCTGACACCCTGGGCCCCCTCCGATTAGCTGTTTGAGAAGGCATGGGTGTTCCTGTGAGAGCCACGGCCTTCTCTCAGCTCCGTACACTGTAGAGCGGCTGTGCTTGGCCTGGGCCATGTGACCAATGAATGTGATGTCACACGGCCTAGGGCAGGGGTGAGCAACCTTCGGCTCTCCAGCTGTTGTGAAACTACAATTCCCAGCATGCTCTAATTACTTCGGTGGGAAAATAGATTCAACACTAATTACTTCGGTGGGAGTTCTAAGTAGAGTAGAGCAAGTGTGCATGCTGGGAGTTGTACAGGGTGGGCCATTTATATGGATACACCTTAATAAAATGGGAATGGTTGGTGATATTAACTTCCTGTTTGTGGCACATTAGTATATGTGAGGGGGGAAACTTTTCAAGATGGGTGGTGACCATGCAACCCTCTTCTCCCACTCTTCACACACTGATAGCAACACCGCAGGAGAAATGCTAGAACAGGCTTCCAGTATCCGTAGTTTCAGGTGCTGCACATCTCGTATCTTCACAGCATAGACGATTGCCTTCAGATGATATTAGATGTGCAGCACCTGAAACTACGGATACTGGAAGCCTGTGCTAGAATTTCTCCTGCGGTGTTGCTATCAGTGTGTGAAGAGTGGGAGAAAAGGGTTGCATTGACAATCCAACACAATGGGCAGCACATTGAACACATTTTATAAGTGGTCAGAAACTTGTAAATAACTCATGAAAGAATAAAGTTATGTTAAAACCAAGCACACCATTGTTTTTCTTGTGAAATTCCCAATAAGTTTGATGTGTCAAATCACCCTCTTCCTATTGAAAAAACTAAAGTTGGATTCAAAATGGCCGACTTCAAAATGGCCACCATGGTCACCACCCATCTTGAAAAGTTTCCCTTCTCACATATACTAATGTGCCACAAACAAAAAGTTAATATCACCAACCATTCCCATTTTTATTAAGGTTTATCCATATAAATGGCCCACCCTGTAGTTTTACAACAGCTGGAGTACTGGAGGTTGCCTACCCCTGGCCTAGGAAAAGCTGATAGAGTGCTGCTGTCTTCTCAAACAGCTGATCAGCGGGGGTCCCGAGTGTCAGACCCCCACCAATCAGATACTGATGACCCATCCAGAGGATAGGTCTTCCATGTAAAACTCCTAGAAAACCCCTTTAATATAATACACTGTGTAATGCTTAATTTCCCCTGTGGTGGCGCTGCAGGGAAACTGGGAAACTTTTTTCAAGTATATAAATGCCTGAAAAAGGCTAATGTATAGCCGAAACGTCGCACCTGCTGGATCATTTACGCTGCAGGGATACTGAACATTTACTACCTGTTCCCCCACAGATTACAGCTGATCGCCGGAGATCTCAACAGTGGGACATCCTGTGATCAGCGTATTACCTGACAAAAAGGGTCTGTCCACAAGTAGACAACTCCTGAAAAACATGCATGTATGTTAGAAAATGTAAAAAATAAAGCCATACCTCACTATGGACGTTCCAGCTGTCCAGTGTCACATTAAAGAGCGCTTTTAAAGCCTCGATGGTGCAGTCCGTCTCCTGCACTGACAGCGCGGGGGCACTCACTTCAGCAACAGCCTGGTATTTCCCTGCCCACTGAACACTCAGGATACTTTCCAGGGTCTTTGTAAGTAGGGGCAGTCCTTGCAGTTCTTGTTTTAACTGAGCCCTAATGTCTGTGTGCAAAAGTGTAAGCAGAAAGAGCAGCCGCAGATCGAAGCAGCGAATGTCATTGACTGCGCGTCCGTCCATGCACTTTTCCAATAGCCTGCAAAGCCCGGCAGCAAAGTTCAGGTCCAGACTCAGCTTCTGCGCAGTAGGACTATTGAAGACGATATTGCACAAACACTTTAACGCCTCAACAACGACCGGGAAGTCAGCGACGTCCCCCAGAGTTTTCACTTCAGGATCCAGCTTGGCCTTTTTCATCAGGATTTCCATATTTTCCCTTGTGGTCACTGGAGCTAAAACCTTCTTATCTCTGGAGAGGATGCGGAGAGCTTCCAAGCATGTCATCTGACAGGACGTGCTCGCTCCTTTATCCAGGACTTCGAAAAGGGCTTCACATAGTTTCTGCAAAATAAATGATATATACTAGGTTAGGTCCCGAAGTTTTTGGACAGTGACCCAATCTTCACGATTTGGGCTCTGCATGCCACCACATTGGATTTGAAATGAAACAACTGAGATTGAAGTCTAGACTGTCAAGTTTAATTAAAGGGGTTGAACAAGAATATCCTGTGAAAGAGTTTAGGAATTGCAACAGTTTCTCTACAAAGCCTCCTCATTCCAGGAGCTCAAAAGTAATTGGACAAATTAACATTACCATAAATCAAATGTTCATTTTTAATACTTTGTAGACAATCCTTTGTGAGAAAGGACTGCCTGAAGTCTGGAACCCATGGACATCACCAAACCTTGGGTTTCCTCTTTTGTGAGGCTTTGCCAGCCCTTTACTGCAGCTGTCTTCAGTTGTTGCTTGTTTGTGGGTCTTTCTGCCTTAACTTTTGTCTTAAGCAAGTGGAATGCATGCTGGATCGGGTTGAGATCTGGTGATTGACTCGGCCATTGCAGAATATTCCACTTATTTGCCTTGAAGGGAACCTGTCATCAGCTTTATGCTGACCTCACTGAGGGCAGCATAAAATATAGACATAAATACTGATGTCAGCGGTGTGTCACTGATGAGCTAAAAGTAAGTGGTTGCCAAGAACCAGCATCATAATCATTGCAACACAGGCCTTGAAAAGAGTCAAATCTACCTGAGAAGAGTCCTGGTTATACATAATCTCCTGCACTCTCGCCCATCTACTGATGATTGGCAGTTCTCTCCTAGAGAGAAAGGGAGAAAACTAGGTAGAAGACTGTCAGTCATCAGCAGGTGGGCAGGAGAGCAGGACTTCATGAATTACCAGGACTCTTCTCAGGTGGCTGTGACTCTTTTCCAGGCCTAGTCTGCAATGATTGTGATGTTGGTTCTCGGCAACCACTTACTTTTAACTTATAAATGATAGATTATAAATGATAAAATCAACTCACCTGTCTCTACTTTATTCTGCCATTAGTATGAGCAGTATAAAGTTGATGACAGGTTCCCTTTAAACAACTCCTGGGTTGCTTTTGCAGTATGTTTTGGGTCATTGTCCACCTGTACAGTGACGCGGCATCCAATCAATCTTGCTGCATTTGGTTGAATCTGAGCAGAAAGTATATCCCTGTCCACTTCAGAATTCATCCGGCTGCTTCTGTCACATCATCAATAAACACTAGTGACCCAGTGCCATTAGAAGCCATGCCTTCTTCCCATCATTCTAGTACAGGTTGATCTTAGTTTCATCTGTCCCAAGAATGCTGGTCCAGAACTGGGCTGGCTTCTTTAGATTTTTTTGGGCAGTCTAATCTAGCCTTTCTATTTTTGAGTACATACACAAATCACTGCAAAAAATGCACCAAAATGATGCGCAACTGACAATACTAGCTAATTCCTCAGGCCGATGTTAAAAGCTGAGAACTTTGTCAATATCTTCCAGTCAGGAACATATCGGAGCCCCTCATGCACCACGTCACGGTGTCTCAGCACGCATGGTTGGGCAGGGAGAGCAGGAATTTCTGAATAACCATGACTCTTCTCAGGTTCTCAGCTTTTAACATCGGATTGAGGAATTAGCTTTCTATTTTTGAGGCAGATTAATGGTTTGCATCTTCAGGTGGACCCTCTGTATTTGCTCTCAGAAGGTCTTCTCTTTATGGTAGACTAAGGCTACTTTCACACTAGCGGCAGCCTTCTCCGTCAGGCTGTTCCGGCGCGGGCCGGATCCGTACGACATGTCGTAGTTTTATTCCGCCTGCCTCTCAGCATGTTTGCCGTGCGGCCGCCGGAACTCCGGCCCTCCCCCATTATAGTCAATGGAGCCGGCACGCGTGCACTAGTGGCAGCACGGATCCGGCAGGCTGTTCACCCGCCAGAACAGCCTGCCGGAGAAGGCTGCCACTAGTGTGAAACTAGCCTTAGATACTGATGCATCTACTTTCTGGAGAGTGTTCTTCACTTGGATGGATGTTGTGAAGGGGTTTTTCTTCATCCACCACTGTTGACCTCCGTGGACGTCCAGGCCTTTTTGACTTTCCGAGCTCACCAGTGCGCTCTTTTTTACTAGAATGTACCAAACTGTTGATTTGGCCACTCCTAACATTTCCGATATCTCTCTGATGGATTTCTTCTTTTTTTTCAGCCTAATGATGGTCTGTTTCACTTCGATTGAGAGCTTCCTTGACCGCATGTTGTGGGTTCACAGCAACCGCTTCCCAATGCAAATGCCACACCTGGAATCAACTCCAGACCTTTTACCTGCTTAATTGATGATGGATTAACGAGGGAATAGCCGATGCAGCCCATTAAATAGCTTTTAAGATAATTGTCCAGTTACCTTTGATACCTTGAAAAAGAGGCAGCTACATATTAAATAGCTGTAATTCCTAAACCCTTCCTCCAATTAGTACCTTCTTAATAAAGCTGAGAGTCTGCACTTTAAGCCTATATTGATGATATAACTGTATATTAAAAGTTTTGGTAAACAGCTAAAATGCCAAATCTTATGTTACTGTCCAAATATTTCTGGACCTAACTGTATATCAAAAGAACATACACAGTTTAAAGGGGTTGTCTGAGATTTTTCTATTGATGGCCTATCCTCAGGTTAGGTCATCAATATCTGATTGTTTGAGGTCTGACTCCTGACACCACAAACGATCATCTGTTTGAAGAGGCTGCGGTGCTCCTGTGAGCGCTGTGGCCTCTTCCTAGGCCAGTGACGTCACATTCATCAGTCACGTGGCCTAGGCGCAGCTCAGTCCCAATCAAGTGAGTGGGGCTGAGCTGCAGTACCAAACACAATCGCTATCCAATGGACGGTACTGTGCTTGGTAAGCAGCAAGAAGGCAGGTGTCCACCGCAGCCTCCTCAAACTGCTGATTGGGGGGATACCAGGTGTCGGACCGCTGCCAATCTGATATTGATGACCTATCCTGAGAATAGGCCAACAAAATTAAACTCCCGGAAAACACATGTCTCGTTAGTAAATACATAAATATACTGAAGAATCTTTATTAGAGCTCTGCATTGTGCCATTGCCCTATTAATCCTCCTGAAAATGTATTAATTATTAATATTTATAAATAATAAAAATAATAAATGATAAACTGACAATAGGGTGATACATCCCCCACTGACAAGTGGAATAGTACCTACACACTGTCCTACCAGTACTGACAATGTAAGACTGGACAGTACAATGGGGGTTGTAACAACGAGTTGTCAGTTTTTTCATACATTTACAAGAAGAATAACAGAGGAACAGCCCACTGCAGAGTTCTAAGATGCTTAAACTTGCACGAAAAACTCACATAAAATCCCAATAAAAACCAAACAGGGAACAACTTCACTAACATGCCAGGGACAAGGCAGAAAATCACACAATTCAAGGTCAGAATGCCCTTCTAGAAACAATACTTGCCTTTCTCTTTTCTTCGTCAGCTGGATCAAACTGAAACATGGTGCGATTCTGTGTGGAGAAGATACAAACTACATGAACAGGAGAAACATATACAGCATGTTTGTCACAAAATGGCTGCCGGAAACTGATCTGGGCAGCACCGCAGAAGTTTGCTCCGATCCACAGCATAGGAGATAGCTGCTAGATCTGTGCGGGTCCAACCGCTGGACCTCACTGATCCATTTATTTTCTATGGGACTGCTAGAGACAGCAGAGTACAGCGCTCGGCCAGGCCTATAGAAAGTAGCTGTGCGACTGAACGATCAGACGCTCAATTGATTCTGGAGCATGGGACCCCCACTTTCATGGTCGATGGGGGACAATTAGTTAGACCCCCACGATCTAACAGTTCATGAGTGCATGCCCATTTGTCACTGATTCCATGGAATTTTGGAAATTTGGGAAATTTCCGTAAAAATTTTAAGAATTGCTTTTAAAGGATAACTATATTTTTTGAGTATTGGATTGTGGTGATTAATATCACCTTGGTGGCCCTATTTCAACTTTTCACTGTGTATTCAATTACCCCTTAATTCCACAGTTTTGTTCCCTGTTCTGCCTACTTTTACCTGTGCTTACAATAGGGTTGCTAGGCATGGTCCATCTAAACAGATAGACGGAGCACGCACCGTGCAGGGTCACATTACTGACAGCCAGGGACTGTAAGTAAATGATTAAAGCCAGGTCCTCCCTAGCAGCTGATAACAGTGCCTGGGCTGTGTGCACTTCTCCCTGTCCCTGCGCTTGGCAGACGCTCCCTCACTCAGCAGAGCTGGAGAATGCAGAGTGGAAGCAGCGCAGACCAGGGAAGGGAGATCTGCCATCTGCTCAGTGTATAAATGAAAGCAACATGTGGTAAGAGGACCCCTTTGTGCTGCAGGAGATTAACCCTTTAGGGGGAGGGCTCTGGTTACTGACACTTTTGGGGGGCTATTGTTACTGGCTAGTGAGGGCAGGCGGGATTAGCCTCAGGGTGAGGGCAGTGGCGGCCATCTTAACTGAATAGTGAAATTGCAGTTTTATGCAGACTGGTTGCTAAGGGCTGAATCTTATTAAATATGGGGTAAGTCAGTCTAATAGTAACTGATTCTGGAATATCATGTTATTAGTAACTACATATATGAAAATTGAAATTAGGGTCTAAATGTGACAGTTATCCTTTAATATTCTAAGCTTTCTAACATCCTAAAAAAAATAAAAAAAAATTCAAAATGATGCCAACATTAAGCAGACAGAAAATTTAGAAAATTGAAAATTTACAGAAAAAAAATTCACAATTTTCTAAATTTAAATTTCTCTGCTTTTAAAGCAGATTATGATACCACATATAATAGTTATCACTTTACATTCCCCATATGGTAATGGTGGTAATTATCATCATTTTACAGCTCATAGTAAATGCTAGTAATGAGTTCTTATCAGTATATAGAATTATTTTTTGGCTGTCCGTGATTTTGGGATAAGGCGTTTTGGCTTTCCGTTTGTGAGATCCGTCATGGGCTCTCACAAGCGGTCCGAAACTGATCAGTTTTTCCCTAATGCATTCTGAATGGAAAAGGGTCCGCTCAGAATGCATCAGTTTGGCTCCGATCAGTCTCCATTCCGCTCTGGACGCGGTCACTAAAACGCTGCCTGCAGCGTTTTGGTGTCCGTCTGACGAAACTGAGCCAAACTGACACAATCTGGCACAATAGAAAACGGATCCGTCCCCCATTGACTTTCAATAGAGTTCATGACGGATCCGTCTTGGCTATGTCACAGATAATACAAACGGATCCGTTCTGAAAGGATGCAGACGGTTGTATTATCTGAACGGATCCGTCTGTGCAGATCCATGACGGATCTGCACCAAATGCGAGTGTAAAAGTAACCCAAGTTGTCCAGAAAAAAGAAAAATTGTGGTTGGCAACCCTGCATCTTACCCTGATGCTATCTTCAATGGAACGGAGCTATCTGTTCCAAAACGAAGGGGTTCATTTACTAACCAGAAATACACTTATATTAGGTGTATTTCTGGCGCAGATTGCGGTGCAAAGGTCTTTCGCGCCACTCACGCCAGGTTTAAAAAAAAGTGTGCGTGGTGCGGGCAGGGAATGGGGTGGGCCGGCAGGCCCGTCTCATTTACCATTTTCTACGCCTGGTTTAGGCGTAGAAAAAGGTCTAAACATAAGACAGCTAGGAAGTTGGCTTACATTTAGAGCTGGCGCTGGATGCGGTGAAAGTATGGAGAGGACGGTGCCTCTACAGAACTCTGGAGGATCCACCGCCAGCTATAGGGGATGTTAAGACCGGTGTCTAAAACGCCGGTCTTAATAAATGACCCCCTAAGTGTTTTCTACTCTCCTAGCCCCACCTAAAGGTGTCAGACCCCTTTAAATGATGACCCCTCTCCTGACATGCCTGTTGTCGTAAATGGCTGTATTCCTCATGAAATATCAATTGTGGAGCATCTTCTGTCATAACTCTCCTCTGTTATTCCTCTTGGAGCTGGGTCTATACACTCTATGACACTACTGTCCAATCACCCCTTTAACAGAGGGAAAGATAACACCCGACTGTCAATTTTTTTAAAATACATTTATAAGAGGAATAACAGAGGAGCGGTACAATGCACAGTTCTAAGAAAAGATGCTCTGGAATGATTCATGGGGATTACAAGTATTTAGTAAAGCAGGCATGCCAGGAAAGCTAAGTGGATCTCTTTAAAGCAGTCCCTGTGTATTTGCTTTCTAGCAAATATATCTTTAGCGCATCAAGGGATTGTCCCCGGTGGGGCCGAGGCAAAGTACAGCACATGGTTACAGCTCACTGTCGTCAGAGCATTCCCGTATGGAAATAACCGCGCTGAATGCATTTACCTTCCAACCAAGGTGTATTTGTGTCTGCGAGCCGATGCTCAGCTTGAAGGGGAACTGAAATTCGGAACCATCAGAAATAATATATTAACCAACAATTCCATAAGGCCTCTTTCACACGGCCGTTTTTTTTTCCCGTTTACTGGCCGTTTTTTGCGGTCCGTATACGGTACCATTGATTTCAATGGGTCCGCAAAAAAAACGGAATGTGTTCCGTATGCATTCCGTTTCCGTTTTTCCGTTTTTCCGTTCCGTTTTAACATAGAACATGTCCTATATTTGGCCGCAAATCACGTTCCGTGGCTCCATTAAAGTCTATGGGTCCGCAAAAAAACGGAATGCATACGGAAGTGCATCCGTATGTCTTCCGTATCCGTTCCGTTTTTTGCGGATCCATCTATTGAAAATGTTATGCCCAGCCCAATTTTTGCTATGAAATTACTGTATACTGTATTTGCCATACGGAAAAACGGAACGGAAAAACGGAACGGAAACGGAAACACAACGGAAACAAAAAACGGAACAACGGATCCGTTTAAAATGGACCGCAAAACACTGAAAAAGCCATACGGTCGTGTGCAATAGGCCTAAATCAAGTTATTATGAATCACTTCTACTAATAACCTTAAAAAGGACCCGTCAGCGCTCCTGACATTGAGCATTGAAGGGACCATCTTTTAATACCATTCCTTGGACTTTGCCTTATGGTCCCCTGAAGAACCTTAAAGCATATATAGGGAAGTAATAGGGAATCTGAGGGTTTAGCCACCGAGAGTGGGGTCGCCCCTGTAGGCAGGGATAGCTATAGGGGCTTTTAGGGTGAGCTATATGTCTGCTGACCAGGATATACAATTATTTCATCATCCATCTTGAGACCTCACCTATGGCAACCTGACCATTATCTACCGTAATTAAGGGCCGTGAGTAAAGTTGTTCATGTGCCTAGTTTTGGCTACTTTCACACTTGCGCTTTCCCTTTCCGCTACTCAGATCCGTCATAGGATCTCAATAGCGGGAGAAAACGCCAAACTGAACGAAACGAAGTGCCCCAGAATGCATTCCGTTCCGTTTAGTTGCGTCCCCATCGAGGACAGAATAACCCTGCAAGCAGCAATTTTCTGTCCTCGATGTGGTGCGGAGCAAGATGGATCCGTCCTGACACACAATGGAAGTCAATGAGGATGGATCCGTTTTCTCAGACACAATAGAAAACGGATCTTGGCTATGCTAAAGATAATACAACCGGATCCGTTCTGAACGGATGCAGGCGGTTGTATTACCATGACGGAAGCGTTTGTGCAGATCCATGACAGATCCCTAAAAAACGCTGGTGTGAAAGTAGCCTTAGACTGATGCTAGAAGGTATTGTGTGGTAAGACAAGGAGTACCGATGGCTCTGTAATCCAGAATCACAGGGCCTCTACGTGCTGCCCTACAGCTAGGATTCTGGTGTACACTTTACTAGGAGGAAATCCATGCAAGGCAATAGAAAGCTTTCCTGATTGGGGGTGTCCATCGCTCAAAAATAAACGTAAGATTTTTTATACTGGTCTATAATCTGATTAATTACAATGTAACATTCCAGTGAAATGATAAAATAATAGCGAAATGCGTTTGTTTAGCCAAAGTACATCTCAGCGCCAAGTTCTCTCTCATTAAGTGTGAAAGTTGACTCCAAGTCCTGCTTATTAATTTATACAAAGCATTCTCCATGCAGAGCGCATTGTCTAAGGCAGCAACGCGTTTCGGGTCCTCCTGAAATATTTATCACCTTTTCATTCAGACTGAACCTAGAATTCGCAGTAAATGTAGCTAAATGTATGCTAAAAGACATCAATATATAAATCTAGGTAATGGCAGTAGCTGTTCTGCCTCACGCAGCTTCTCCCAGTTTACGCTGGGCTGGCAAAGATCACCAAGTACGTCATTTGGCATAGATCAAACACTTCCTTTATGCAAAGCAGCAATGGTGTGGGCTTCTGATGCTTTCCATGAAGGAAGGTGGAGAACGAAAATGAGCAAACCCAACCTGCTAATGCATCAGAGATCAGAAACAACATGCTGCAAATAGAGGGCGACTGACCAATACATGGACAATCTCACCAAGGGTCGCCCACAGGCTTAAAGGGGCTCTCCACTTGGGAGACTTTTTCCTTTTCGAATGGCTAAAGCAGAGAGACACTACAAAAAGAAAATGTTGATTTAAAGAGGACCTGTCGCCTCTCCTGACATGTCTGTTTTAGTAACTCCATGCATTCCCCATGTAATAACGATTCGGGAGCATCTATTCTTATGACTCTGTGATGTGCCATTCCTTTATTATTCCACCTAGAAGTTACGACTGAATTGCTAGCAATGCGTCATGAAGGTCCAGATGGGCGCTAACAGATGGGATGTGTCCCTGCACAGTCTGCATAGTGTCAGACTGTGCAGTTACACCCATCTGGACCTTAACTACAAACTGCTAGCAATTCATTCATAACTATTAGCAGGAATAATAAAGGACTAGCGCATCATGAAGTCATAAGAGTAGATGCCCCAGAACTGGTATTAAATGGGGAAATGCAAGTAGTTACTAAAAAAGACATGTCAGGAGAGGTTAAAGTTCCTCTTGGGGACTACAAGTTCTCTCCATATCAGTCCTGCTAGTTATCATTCTTTTTGGATAAATCAGGGCTTTACAATGAGGGCGCATAAGATATATTTATAGGATTAACATTTTTAAAATTTACCTAAATTCCTATGAAAGTAAATATGCAAGAAGCTGGGCATTTAATAAATTAATGACACAAAAATATAATATTAAATATTTTTATTTTGAATTCGGAGATGGTACATTTCTATTATATGCTCCATGTGCCCTATTAGGGCGTACGGACATCATCGTAGAGATCCCACTTAGGACGCCATGCTACCCCTCGATGAGCCAGGAGTGGCTCCTTCATACAATCCATGGACAACATGGACGGTGGCTGCGGCTTCACTTGTGGATAAGCTGTTATCAGCCGCGTGTGTGCGAAGTTGGACCTGTGCTGATCAACTTCTTTAGAAAAAGGACACCCTAGTCAATATACACGTCGTGTACCCATAGGAGTAAAGAGATGGAATTCAAGCTGTCGCTAATCAGTTACAAGATAGACACAAATGGCGCCCAATGGACCGCACTGACATATAACGGGGTCCGTTCAGTTCAGCTACGGTGCCCGTCATGTTAGCACTATATGCTGTACTATTTAATCTGCGATGGAGGCACCAAACAGAGTCTCCAGCCTAACCGGACTGCTCACCAGTGCTTGCTTTATTTCTGAGGGGCCTCCTGTTCCAGACATACGGCCCCTGGTACTTCTTGCAACCCTATGTGTAAATTGTCAGTGTTTTGCCAAAAGAGGGAGGCTACCACAAATTTTAGTACCGCCAGACCACTCTGCTGATGCTTTGAAGGAAAAGAACTAACCTGAGGGTGAACAGAGCCTAAAGCTCCTGAACAGGACAAGCACTGATCATTGATACAAGAGTCAGTCAGCACTTATTTGCATTGATCTATCGCACTAGTTGATGCAAAGAATTCCTACCGCAATCCTACCTCCGCCATTCATCTGTATTAATTATCGCCAGGTTACACAGGGCGACAGGCTGCCAATAGTCGGGCATCATTTGCTCTTCTGTTGGTTGATCTGCAACACAATTACATAGGCCAAATAGTGACCACGATCGGAGATAACACAGAACCTTGCGGATTTTGTCGGAGAAATTTCTGCAAATGAAAACCAGTTCCATTCAGCTGATTGGGGCTTGCAGAAATCCATGTGCTTGCCGCCCCATTCAAATGAACGGAACTGGTTTTCCGTTGTGGCAGTTTCTCCAACAAAATCTGCAACGTGTGAGTGCACCCTTAAGGGTACTTTCACACGAGCGTTATTCTTTTCCAGCATTGAGTTCCGACCTAGGGGCTCAATACCGGAAAATAACTGATCAGTTTTATCCTGATGCATTCTGAATGGAGAGCAATCCGTTCAGGATGTCTTCAGTTCAGTCTTTTTGACTTTTCAGGACGGAGATAATACCGCAGCATGCTGCGGTTTTATCTCTGTCCAAAATTTCCGGAACACTTGCCGGCATTTTTTTCCCATTGAAATGCATTAATGCCGGATCTGGCCCCAAGTGTTCTGACAAAACGGATCCGTCCTTCCGGTCTGCGCATGCTAAGACCGCAAAAAATGTGAAAAAATAAAATGCCGGATCTGTTTTTCCAGATGACACCTGAGAGACGGATCCGGCATTTCAATGCATTTGTCATACGGATCAGGACCCTGATCCGTATGACAAATGCCATCAGTTTGCATGCGTTTTGACGGATCCGGCAGGCAGTTCTGGCGATGGAACTCCCTGCCGGAATCCTCTGCCGCAAGTGTGAAAGTACCCTAACCCCTCAGGCTCCCCCTGTCTTCCGATTGGAGCCCCCGCAGCAAGATTGATTGTTATAACATCCTATGGCCTTGTAAAGGATGAAGAAATGACTGAAAATAAACTAGATATTATTGTGGGTGAAATATTGGGGATTCACTGGACTTTAAAACATAACTTTTTAATCAAATGTTATTAAAATAAAATCCCATTAAATACACATAACAATCATCACATATGGATAATAAGTACACTATATATGATAGGAGGGTCAGTATTTGATACATTTTTGGGGGGTTATTTGCCACCGCTGTGGCTACTCACGATTCAGTAGTCAACCAAATAGTAGTTGAGCCTCCGATCACAGAGAAAGATGTCTTCTAATTCTGGATAATATCCACCTTAAATACCTCTAAGGGGCACACATGGGTTTGCTTTTGGGATTCTTACCCTATAATACTAACATTCCCTGCCTACAAGCAGAGTAATGGCCCGGAAAGAGGTGGCCCCACTTCTCGGTGGCTGACCCTCAAAATAACTGTCCCTTCCTACATTAGTATCCCATTATCTATCTGTAGTCTTCCTACCCGACGCATTTCCCCTATTTCAGATCTATAGGTTCCTCAGGGGATCAGATAATAGTAGGCACAATGGCCCTAATGATATGCCAGTTGATATTAGTCGGGCAGAATAAGGTCATTATGTTACTTTTAGTGCACACTGAACGCTGTAAAAACAAAACCTAAAAAAACCTTAGAGGATTTTTTTCCAAATTTCACCCCACAAATAATTTTTCCCATTTTCCAATAGAAGCTATGCAACATCATTGTGGCTGAGGGAATGTATGGAACAGGCATCTGCACTGAGACTGCTCCATAAGTGGCGGGTGCCAGCTTTATAATACAGCAAGCACCCGGCCGCAATGACCAGGTCTTTTAACCCCTCAGATGCAGAGAGAGGGGGCTGTCATGGTAAACTGCCTGTAAGGCTGTGCACGAGGCACAGCTCAGCAGGTAGTGCGTCAGACTCCTATAGACTATAACAGTTCTCTATTATGGAACAAGCGATCAGAAGATTCCAGGTTCTAGACCCCTAAGGGTCCCTTCCATGCTTTGGATTGGAAGGCACCCTTTGGAACCGATTTCCAGTCGTGGCATATTGTGCAACCAAATCGGCAGCGTGTGAAGTTATTAGGTAAAACATTTTTTTTTTTAAAGTGTGAAGAAAAATTAAAAAACATAAAAATAAAAAAAATAATTCTAATCACCCACTTTCCCAATTTTAAATATAAATAAACAATAATTTTAAAAAAAACATAACAGGTATCGCCGCGTCCGGAAAAGTCTGGTCTATTAAAATATAAAAATATTTTTCCTACACGGTCAACACTGTAACAGGAAAAAAATAAAAACACGAGATTCACCATATTTTGGTCACCTTGTCCCTCAAAAAAAAAATTGTGTTCACATAGTCGTATCTACCCCAAAAATGGCACTAATAAAAACTACAGTTCATCCCGCAAACACATGCCCTCATATAGCTCTGCAGACAGAAAATTAAAAGGTTATGGCTGTCAGAAAACCGTGATGCAAAGAAAATTTAGATTCTTTTCAAAGTTTTTTTTTTTTTTTCAAAAGTGGTAAAACAAAAACACACCATACAAATTTGGCATCGCTGTAATCGCATTGACCCGCAGAATAAGGAAATATGGGGGGATGGTTTCAATTTCACCCCACAAATATATATTTTTTCAGTTTTCTAATACAAGACACGGTAAATGAAAGGGGTTGCCTGCTTTTTATCTATTGATGGCCTATCCTCAGGTTAGGTCATCAATATTAGATCGGCGGAGGTCCGAATCGCTGAACCCCTGCTGATCAGCTGTATGAAGACAAAGCAGCGCTCCTACGAGCGCAGCCTTCTCTTCACTGTTTACTTGCTCGCCATCGCAAAAGCAGCGTAGAGCAGGTGTAATTACACCTAAGCCGCCCCATTCACTTCTAAGTGAATACGAAGGAGCCGTCCCACTGAGTGAATGGGGATGGCGGGAGTTGTAATTACACCTGCTTGCCGCGGCAGTCCCTTGTAAGCAGGATGACGGGAGGTCCTCCATCTATGAAGTCCATATCCCATTTGGAGCCCGTGTGAGGTCTGGTTTTCCCACAGAGTCTTGCAGGAAAAACAGGCAAGAATAGAACATTCTGCAATCTTCTCTGCACAGATAGATGGTTTGTGTAGAAAATCGTGCATGTGAAGATTCCTATTCCACTGAATGGGTCAGCATTCAGTTAGGGGGCTGTCCATTGTAAAACTTGGGCAGCACCTGGGGGGGAAAAACACCCGTGTGAAATTAGCCTTAGTTTGCCCACCTATTACTTATCTTGTACTGATTCCGAGTTACAGCTAGGATTGGGCGATATCAAAAATATTCAGATGATAACGATATTAAGAAATGTATCGTGATAACGATACATACCCGTTTAAAAGAAAAAAAAACACAAGGAGACATTATACTGTATAGGGGGCAGCCACAAGGAGGCGTTATACTGTATGGGGGCAGCCACAAGGAGGCGTTATACTGTATGGGGGCAGCCACAAGGAGACGTTATACTGTATGGGGGCAGCCACAAGGAGACGTTATACTGTATGGGGGCAGCCACAAGGAGGCGTTATACTGTATGGGGGCAGCCACAAGGAGGCGTTATACTGGATGGGGGCAGCCACAAGGAGGCGTTATACTGGATGGGGGCAGCCACAAGGAGGCGTTATACTGTATGGGGGCAGCCACAAGGAGGCGTTATACTGTATGGGGGCAGCCACAAGGAGACGTTATACTGTATAGGGGGCAGCCACAAGGAGGCGTTATACTGTATGGGGGCAGCCACAAGGAGGCGTTATACTGTATGGGGGCAGCCACAAGGAGGCGTTATACTGTATGGGGGCAGCCACAAGGAGGCGTTATACTGGATGGGGGCAGCCACAAGGAGGCGTTATACTGTATGGGGGCAGCCACAAGGAGGCGTTATACTGTATGGGGGCAGCCACAAGGAGGCGTTATACTGTATGGGGGCAGCCACAAGGAGGCGTTATACTGTATGGGGGCAGCCACAAGGAGGCGTTATACTGTATGGGGGCAGCCACAAGGAGGCGTTATACTGTATGGGGGCAGCCACAAGGAGACGTTATACTGTATGGGGGCAGCCACAAGGAGGCGTTATACTGTATGGGGGCAGCCACAAGGAGGCGTTATACTGTATAGGGGGCAGCCACAAGGAGGCGTTATACTGTATGGGGGCAGCCACAAGGAGGCGTTATACTGTATGGGGGCAGCCACAAGGAGGCGTTATACTGTATGGGGGCAGCCACAAGGAGGCGTTATACTGTATGGGGGCAGCCACAAGGAGACGTTATACTGTATAGGGGGCAGCCACAAGGAGGCGTTATACTGTATGGGGGCAGCCACAAGGAGGCGTTATACTGTATGGGGGCAGCCACAAGGAGGCGTTATACTGTATGGGGGCAGCCACAAGGAGGCGTTATACTGTATGGGGGCAGCCACAAGGAGGCGTTATACTGTATGGGGGCAGCCACAAGGAGACGTTATACTGTATGGGGGCAGCCGCAAGGAGATGTTATACTGTATGGGGCAGCCGCAAGGAGACGTTATACTGTATGGGGGCAGCCACAAGGAGACATTATACTGTATGGGGGCAGCCACAAGGAGACATTATACTGTATGGGGGCAGCCACAAGGAGACATACTGTATGGGGGCAGCCACAAGGAGACGTTATACTGTATGGGGGCAGCCACAAGGAGACGTTATACTGTATGGGGGCAGCCACAAGGAGACGTTATACTGTATGGGGGCAGCCACAAGGAGACGTTATACTGTATGGGGGCAGCCACAAGGAGGCGTTACACTGTATGGGGGCAGCCACAAGGAGACGTTATACTGTATGGGGGCAGCCACAAGGAGACGTTATACTGTATGGGGGCAGCCACAAGGAGACATTATACTGTATGGAGGCAGCCACAAGGAGGCGTTATACTGTATGGGGGCAGACGCAAGGAGGCGTTATACTGTATGGGGGCAGCCACAAGGAGGCGTTATACTGTATGGGGGCAGCCACAAGGAGGCGTTACACTGTATGGGGGCAGCCGCAAGGAGATGTTATACTGTATGGGGGCAGCCACAAGGAGGCGTTACACTGTATGGGGGCCACAAGGAGACGTTACACTGTAGGGGGCGGGGGCCACAAGGAGATGTTATAATAAAGTCTTGTAGCCACAGGCCACCATACATACAGTAATACTTTACGATATACCTTTCCCGCGGCTGCCTCGCTTGTGTGCTCTGATTCTGACATCAGATGTCGGTGGGCGGAGATTTGAATATCGGAGCAAGGAGGAGGGAGAGCCGGGGACGGCCCGCTGCGGGAAGTAATACGTTTGTAATTTTGTCATTAGAGCACACTAGGCAGCCGCAGGAAAAGTCTCTCCAGAGACACCCAGTACTCACACAGAGTTCGCCACATAGAACCGACACAGGTGGGTGACGGACGGTGATGTCAGATGGTGGGTGGAGTCTGGAGACTTGAATAAGGGAGGCGGAGCAAGAAGGAGCCAAGAGCGAGAGGAAGTAATGTGTTTGTACTTCTCAGCTCTATGCAAGGTGCAGGGGCGGGCGGACGCAGATTTAGTCAGCACACATGCGGTCAGCACACATGACGTCACAAAATACCGCGGTAATTAGGAAACAGCGATATCGCCATATCGCCATTTTTTAATACCGCGGTATATCGTGAACACCGGGAAAAAAAATAACTCTTCCCCTGCATTGTAGGAGCTGAGCAAAGCCGATGGGGTGTATCTGTCTCCGAGCTTGTCGACTGCTTCCAGTAGAATTGTGAATGCAGCTCTGGAGTATAAAATGAGCTGTAATTCACGGAGTTACTTAACTTCTTGCCTAAGGTTTTTTTTTAATCTGTCATATATTTCGGTTTTCCATGCACAGCTAATGTGTTATTGGAAGAATTGATTGCGTCAACTACTCAGCTTCCATTTAGCGTTTTCCCTTCGGAGGCATCATTTCCATCAGACCATAATAGACGTCATGCACTGCACTTCCATACGTGTGATAGCATTCCAGGAAGCTGTTATACAACCGCTGTATACCAGTTCCACCAGTTCAGCTATACCAGCCTTTGTTAGCAACTTTCCTCTATACAAAGAAATTTCCTCATAAAACTGCAAGCAACTACATGAATAAGGCTCTGTTCACATCGCGGTTGTGGAGTCTGTTTTATACGTGGAACATGATGCAGTACCGGATCACACAACAATCGCCGGCACTGCGATCCCAGTGACTTTTATGGGGTCCATTTGGTGTATAAAAGGGGTTAAATAATAGTCACATTTTTTCCCATAAAAAGTGTAATATTCCGAGGTGCTTTCACAGAGGAGGATGAACAGCTCGTAAGGAGTCAATTGGTGCCCGATTTTCCTATTTATTTGCACTGGGCAATTATCGGGAATTGTTCTTGTGGTGGTTCAGTTCTCACAGAATTACAATGTTTGTTCACATCAGATACCTGAGTACAAGGGGCGATCTGCTGCCGACAATCATTTTTATGACCACCATAAAGACATGATCAACATTTCGGTTGATCGCGGAATATTTGCATGGGGCAATGATCGGGAAAGAGTGTTCATATGCTTGTGTAAAAGGACATGATCACATTTGTGTCCACTGCAGATTCCGGAACCAGCGCTATTTTTCTTGTCAAGGTGACATACACCTCAGCATCTAATGGACCCCATAAAAGTCACTGGGGTCGCAGGGCACTGACAATGATTGTTGTGTGATCTGGCACACCTTACAAACGACGTCACTATCCAGGGTTTCAAATTTCTTTTAGAAACAAACTTGAACTCACGTAGGTGTATACCGATACTTTAGGGTAAGATGGTTTCCTCATTGATATGGGATGCTCTAACCTATTAAACATACATGAATGTAAGAAGATATACCTATTAGGAGAGGACAACCGATTCTGGCGTCAGCCTGGTCTTAGTTATAGAAGAAAAACAATATACCTAAAAGGGTATTTCCACCATAATAAGGGCTCGTTCAGAAAGGAGAGCTAGGCGGGAAAAGAAGGACGATTTGTGTGCAGTCTAGTTTTCTTAAACAACCATTCACTAAAATGGGCGAGTGTTGGAGGAAAACCAGAACTAAACAGTGCATGCTAGGACTTTCCATCGGTTTGTGCACAAAACTGCACAAGGACTATAATGGATCAGTGTCCAGTCCGGGGGCTGTCCATTCTTCACTACGACGTCAACACCACTCATGCATGGAGTTTGTATGTTCTCCCCGTGCTTGCATGGGTTTCCTCCAGGTACTTCGGTTTCCTCCCACACTCCAAAGACATATGATAGGGAACTTAGATTGTGAGCCCCATTAGGGACAGTCCGATGCAAAGTCTGTAAAGCGTTGCGGAATATAGTAGCGCTATATAAGTGCATAAAATATTAATAATAATCTGAATGAGGCCAAGCAACAGCATACTGCTAGGATTGGTCATCACTATCTGATCATGATAACCAGACCACGCCTAGTTTTGCACCTCCTCGTTCCAGTAGGACTTTATATATGGTAATCTTTCCTCATAACTAAGACCCTCCATGCCCCTTATCAGTTTAGTCGCTCTCCTTTGTACTTTTTCCAGCTGCAGTGCATCCTTTCTATGTACCGGTGCCCAGAACTGGACTGCGTATTTCAGATGAGGCCGCATCAACGCTTCGTAAAGTGGTAATATTACATCCCTGCCCAGCGAGTCCATTCCTCGTTTAATGCATGACAATATCCTGGTGGCCTTAGAAGCAGCTGATTGACATTGTATGCTCTTATTTAATCTACGATATACAAGGACACCCAAATCCTTCTCTACAAGTGACTCTCCCAGTGCTACATCCCCTAGGACATATGATGCACGGAGATTATTACTACCAAGATGCATAACTTTACATTTATCCACATCGAACCACATTTGCCAAGTGGATGCCCAATCACTCAGTCCAGAGTCCAAGTCAGCTTGTAGTTTATAGGTGGTCTTCACAGGGATGTCATAAAGGAAGCCCTCAGAGAAGTTTGAAGCAAGCAGCATAGCCCCATCATACTACTGATCAAACCCCAACCATCCCACATTAGGAGTCTACCCTCTACCCTCATCACCAATAAAGTATTTGTCTTTATCTGATCCCAATAGTTGAACCCCCATTGATCAGGAGAATCGGGACTCCTGTTCTTGTATGAATGGAACGGCGGTCGAGTATGCGCCATTCATTCCCTATCAGACTGGCAGAAATAGCCGAGCGCCGTACTGAATGAATGCAGCAGCTACGTGCAAGCTCAATCTAAGCTCCATTCATTCAGGGACACAGAACCCCCATTCTTTTGATCGGTGGGGATCTCACGGATCAGATACTTATCCCCCATCATTCGTATCTAGAGACAAGTCCTTTAGGCGTCCGCCATCAGAGGCTTCCCCAATTCTAGCAGCTATCAATCAAAGTAACTTCACTGGTTGCTATGGGCAACTGCTCCACGCGTTTTGATAAATCTCCTCCATTTACCCACATATGAAGATACATCGAAGCACAGAACATGGAACGGACACCCAGTGTATCAACTATAACCCCCTCCTGACCCTCCAGGTCTCTTGTGTCTTCTGGCAAATTGTACATGTGACTTGCATAAGACTCTAGTAGCTCTTTTTTTTCTCTTTTATGCAATTTTTGTGAACTTTTGTCACATGATTATCATTTTGGTCAACGAGGAGGAATGTACGACCTCAGACCATCCATCACGACGGGAAACAAAACAGTACCTAAGGGCATTCCTAAAGCAGAAATTGCATGAACGGTGGTCATTTTGGTTAGAACTGGGGTCCTGGGTTCAAATCCAACGACTGCGTAGAGTTGTATATGCTCCACGCGTTGATGGCGGTTTCCAATACATACTTGATGGGTTCATTGGCTTTCTAGGAAGCAGTACCTAATGTATGTGTAAAATCTGGAGATCAGATTGCAAACCACATTGGGAATGTGGATTGGTGTGACGACAACCTAGTGTACAGCGCTGCAGAATATGTCGGTGCTATGTAAACAGGAAGTCTATATAAATGTATGTCTGCTGACTGTAAAGCACTGACGAATACGTCGTTGCTATGGAAATCAAGCATATTATATGATTAGAGGGGTAATCATGCCATAAGCACAGTGCAGTCAGACAGTACAGCCTGGTGACCACCTCCTAGCACTGTATACAATGTAATGACAGCACAGCATACAATGCAGGGTATTGCATTACCTGGTCATTGTATTCCTTCAGAGCTGATTCAGTCTCCTCATGCTTCCCCGGCCTCACTCTTCCCAGCACCGTCTCCAGGTCCATGTCTAAGCTGAAAGTGCAGGAAACTTAAATATAAACTAGAAGCAAAGCCCTTTCTTTTACATTCTCACAGAGCCTCTCTGTCTGCGCATGCGCCGTCATACACACACTGACCAGCCCTGTAACTCGTATTCTGATGGTCGCGGCTCTACCTATCTTGATTCTGTATAGGCGAAGTGCGCAGACTCAGTCAGCATGATCATTCATTCGGAGCTCAGCCTAACCTGCTGGCCCCAACCTATCTCGCGTTAGTTGCAATGAATGGGAGAAGTGCGTGTTATGCGTCAAGCTTGAAAATCGTGTACAACAAACAAGGGGGTTTGGTCGCGGTTTATGGAGGCCGACATGTTTTTGGCGTTTTATTCGTCTGATGTAAAAATGGTGTATCAATGGGGGTATAAGGTAGCAACCATTGATTAGTAGCAGGTGTAAAGGATTTTTTCTATGTTTTAAAAAAAAAATTTATTGTCAAAATTTTGATATTGGTCACCTCATGTGGAGTCATGTCAGCTCCCACGTACAAGGCATGGAAGGTGAATCCCACCTGGGTGTAGGTGGGTACTAGAGCGAATTAGGGAAGTTGGTATAATGCCCAGTTGGTTATTTTACCATTTGAGGGGAGATATATAAAACTGGTGTAAAGGAAAACTGGTTTAGTTGCCCATAGCAACCAATCAGATTCTAGCTTTTATTTTCCACAATCGCTCTGAAAAAATTAAAGGTGGAATCTGATTGGTTGCTATGGACAACTAAGCCAGTTTTCCTTTACACCAGTTTTGATAAATCTAACTCTTGTACCCCAAGTGACAAGACCTAACCTTTAACCCCTTAACGACCAGCGCCGTACATGTACAGCGCAACCGGACGTGACTTAACACCCAGCGCCGTACATGTACGGCGCAAGGTCGGCGGGGCTCTGGGGAACGATCGGGGGGAAGTCGCAGCACCATGCCTGCTCTTACCGGCAGCCATGCCGAGTAAGGGCAGCATGGTGCTGCACCGCTCCCCTGCAGCTCCAAGAGCTGCGATTGGCTGATCAATGAGACCGACACATTGCAGCGCAGGAAGCTGTCAGAGGTATCGGGGAGGGTCGGGAGAAGATCAGGGGGAGGTGGCAGGTGCTGAACAAGTCAGCCCCGGTCACCTCCGAGGTGAGGCAGGGGACACCAGTGTTTTGGGTCCCCTGCCAATGCTTCTATTGGCTGGACAACGGCAGCGCTATAGCTGCACAGGAAGAGGCAGAACTTCCCTGCATGGAGACATTCTAGCTGGTGACTGTATGCAGAGAGGTTCTGTGCTGATTGTTGGCTTGCTGTGACTTGTGGTGCACACCATAGCGATTTAACCCCTTTCCTTTTGAAAAGAAGAAGAACATCTGGAATAGCTGCACAGATTTATTTATTTTTTTTTCATTTTCAGCTGTTCCAGATCCCTAAACCACCCTCCATCCCTGTCCCTTTGTTGAGAGTAGCTCCGGGTACACCCACAAATTCCGCGTTTATGAAGGGAGAGATTCCCGGATAGAACCCCCAGAATGCCCCCTCATCCTAGGAGCTAGTGGGAAGATTGTGTAGGACTTACTGCACCCACTGCTGGATAAGGGTTACCACCTCTACATGGATAACTATTATACCAGTATCCCCCTATTCAGGTTCCTAACACTGGGTTCAGACCTGAGCGTATTTGATATGCGCGTTTTTGTCCATAGTCAACGCGCGTATTACGCGCGTTTGTGTGATTGACAGCAGTGTCCTATGGCCGCAAACGCGCGACAAAACGCCCCAAAGAAGCTCAAGAACTTGTCTATGCGTCGGGCGTTTTTCAGCGCGTTCGAACGCGCTGTAAAACGCGCTGTAAAACGCGAAAATGTGAACCAGTCCCATAGGGAAGCATTGGTTTGCATCGGTTATGCGTTTTACAGCGCGTTCGAACGCGCCGTAAAACGCGCAAGTGTGAACTTAGGGTAACTGCCAGAGGTACTGTGGCTTGTGGCACAGTGCACAAAAATCAGAGAGGGCTCCCTAGATCCCCGGTAGGGCAACCACTGAGAAAGGGTGAAAGTAGGGCTCTCCTCCATGAGAACATGCTGGTGGTTAAGTACAAGGACAAGAGGGACGTCCTTGTTCTGACCAACATTCACACTAACGCCAGCTCCCCTGCTCCTGTACGAGGTACCACAAACACTACCCCCAAACCGGTTTGTATCCTGGACTACAACAGGCACATGGGAGGGGCAGTGGCGTTGCGAGGGGGGTGTGGCGGGTGCGGGCCACAGCGGGTGACACCAGTCTGATGGGGTGAGTGACATCACCCGCCGGACCCAACACCACTCAGTTCCGAGGGAGAGAGCCAGGGCTCGAGTCGAGGGGGAACGGGTGGGAACGGCGTTCCTGCACTTTTTTCATGGCAGGAACGCCGTTCCCAAAGTTTCAGGGCAAAAGGACCGGGAAGGAAGCGGTGAATGCTTTGTACTCACCGCTTCCTGGTCCTCGGCTGTCGGCTCTGCAGGCTCTGAGTCGCTCTGTGACGTCACGCTGTGCGCAGTCTTCACAGCACAGCCGACAGCAGGAGAAGAGGAACGTCTGCGTCCAGGAGAGGTAAGTGTTTTTTTTTTTTTTTCATATATTATGGGCAGTGGGCTGATGAGAGGCACTGGGGGGGGGGGCTGATGGAGAGGCACTGGGGGGGCTGATGGAGAGGCACTGGGGGGGCTGATGGAGAGGCACTGGGGGGGCTGATGGAGAGGCACTGGGGGGGCTGATGGAGAGGCACTGGGGGGGCTGATGGAGAGGCACTTGGGGGGGGCTGATGGAGAGGCACTTGGGTGGGGGCTGATGGAGAGGCACTTGGGGGGGGGGCTGATGGAGAGGCACTTGGGGGGGTTGATGGAGAGGCACTTGGGGGGGCTGATGGAGAGGCACTTGGGGGGGCTGATGGAGAGGCACTTGGGGGGCTGATGGAGAGGCACTGGGGGGGCTGATGGAGAGGCACTGGGGGGGGCTGATGGAGAGGCACTGGGGGGGCTGATGGAGAGGCACTGGGGGGGCTGATGGAGAGGCACTGGGGGGGGCTGATGGAGAGGCACTGGGGGGGCTGATGGAGAGGCACTGGGGGGGCTGATGGAGAGGCACGGGGGGGCTGATGGACAGGCACTGGGGGGGCTGATGGAGAGGCACTGGGGGGGGCTGATGGAGAGGCAAGGGGCTATTATCTGAGGTCTGATTGTTGGTCATTCATATTGAGATCTGATCTGAGGTCTTATTGGGGATCTTATTGGGGCTGTTAGCTGAGGTCTGATTAACATTGGGGGTCTGATTGGTGGTCTGACCTGAGGTGTAATGAAATATATTTTTTTCTTATTGACCCCCTCTAAAACCTAGGTGCGTCCTATGGGCCGGTGCGTCTAATAGGGCAAAAAATACAGTACTTGCTTGCTCCAGCCGACCTCCCCTGCCCTTTGCGAACGCCGTGACATCACGCGGAGGCACTTGGGTGAGTTCCCACACTTTTTTTCCCAGGACTTGACCCCTGGAGAGAGCCACCCCCTCCTCATCCACTGTGCAAGTCAAGGGCAGGTTCAAGCAGCAGCCGGGACACGCTCAGGTTAGTGGAGACCTATATGACCTACATGTATGGCTGCATGTGGGAGCTGTGTGTACACGTGTACTAAGCCTGTGCACCCACCTGACTGAACAGCCCCAGCTTGTCTCACCTCTGAGGTAAAGTTCACTTTTATGGTGGCTTTTTTTCTGCCTTTCCCATTCACATGTTGCAGTATTTACCACAGTCGTGCTCCTGAAACGCAGCCTGAGGTGTTTTACCGTCAGCTGCTTCACTATAAAACGCATATGGCTTGACGTATGGCATTTTTTATTTTTTTTTACTTTTCATAAAACTGCTTTAATCAAAAAATTAAAAGAAAATCAATGTTAAATAGTCAATCAATGTTTTTTTTCTCATGCGTCAGTATTTCGGATTTGCAATGCACCACAAACTCTGCTGTGTGAACGAGGTTTAAGGTGTGTGTTTGGTGGCAAACAAACCATTGATAGGGGGAATAATGCTGTATGTATAGCGCTCATGCAAGCAGCCATACTACCGCACCATTGTGCACAGAGCAGTAATACTGCTACCATAGAGGTACATGTCATTTACTCTACCTCCATATTCCTTCAGTTTTATACAGAAGTGTTTTGTGTGAGATTCTGTATGAAATCCAACAGAAAAACAATTGAGGCGTGCTTCATTTGCCTCTGTATGTATGAAGGTATTCTCCCCTAGAAGCATAGCTCCGTTCTAAGGTGCTGATATACAGCTTCCATGTCTGTGTGCACGAACCCTTAGGCTATATTCACATGGAAAATGACCATCACACGACTGAAGAACAGTGGTAGTCTATGGGGTTATTCACACTACCAGTTTTTTTAATGTCTTATTTTGTCCATGGTGGCTGCACATAGGCATGGGCGCACATAAGGTGGCTGCACATAGGCATGGGGGCTCATAAGGTGGCTGCACAGAGGCATGGGGGCACATATGGTGGCTGCACATAGGCATGGGGGCACATATTGTGGCTGCACAGAGGCATGGGGGCACATATTGTGGCTGCACACAGGCATGGGGGCTCATATGGTGGCTGCTAAGAGGTATGGGGGCTGCTAAGAGACATGGGGGCACATATGGGGCTGCTAATAGGCATGGGGGCACATACAGGGAGTGCAGAATTATTAGGCAAGTTGTATTTTTGAGGATTAATTTTATTATTGAACAACAACCATGTTCTCAATGAACCCAAAAAACTCATTAATATCAAAGCTGAATATTTTTGGAAGTAGTTTTTAGTTTGTTTTTAGTTTTAGCTATTTTAGGGGGATATCTGTGTGTGCAGGTGACTATTACTGTGCATAATTATTAGGCAACTTAACAAAAAACAAATATATACCCATTTCAATTATTTATTTTTACCAGTGAAACCAATATAACATCTCAACATTCACAAATATACATTTCTGACATTCAAAAACAAAACAAAAACAAATCAGTGACCAATATAGCCACCTTTCTTTGCAAGGACACTCAAAAGCCTGCCATCCATGGATTCTGTCAGTGTTTTGATCTGTTCACCATCAACATTGCGTGCAGCAGCAACCACAGCCTCCCAGACACTGTTCAGAGAGGTGTACTGTTTTCCCTCCTTGTAAATCTCACATTTGATGATGGACCACAGGTTCTCAATGGGGTTCAGATCAGGTGAACAAGGAGGCCATGTCATTAGATTTTCTTCTTTTATACCCTTTCTTGCCAGCCACGCTGTGGAGTACTTGGACGCGTGTGATGGAGCATTGTCCTGCATGAAAATCATGTTTTTCTTGAAGGATGCAGACTTCTTCCTGTACCACTGCTTGAAGAAGGTGTCTTCCAGAAACTGGCAGTAGGACTGGGAGTTGAGCTTGACTCCATCCTCAACCCGAAAAGGCCCCACAAGCTCATCTTTGATGATACCAGCCCAAACCAGTACTCCACCTCCACCTTGCTGGCGTCTGAGTCGGACTGGAGCTCTCTGCCCTTTACCAATCCAGCCACGGGCCCATCCATCTGGCCCATCAAGACTCACTCTCATTTCATCAGTCCATAAAACCTTAGAAAAATCAGTCTTGAGATATTTCTTGGCCCAGTCTTGACGTTTCAGCTTGTGTGTCTTGTTCAGTGGTGGTCGTCTTTCAGCCTTTCTTACCTTGGCCATGTCTCTGAGTATTGCACACCTTGTGCTTTTGGGCACTCCAGTGATGTTGCAGTTCTGAAATATGGCCAAACTGGTGGCAAGTGGCATCTTGGCAGCTGCACGCTTGACTTTTCTCAGTTCATGGGCAGTTATTTTGCGCCTTGGTTTTTCCACACGCTTCTTGCGACCCTGTTGACTATTTTGAATGAAACGCTTGATTGTTCGATGATCACGCTTCAGAAGCTTTGCAATTTTAAGAGTGCTGCATCCCTCTGCAAGATATCTCACTATTTTTGACTTTTCTGAGCCTGTCAAGTCCTTCTTTTGACCCATTTTGCCAAAGGAAAGGAAGTTGCCTAATAATTATGCACACCTAATATAGGGTGTTGATGTCATTAGACCACACCCCTTCTCATTACAGAGATGCACATCACCTAATATGCTTAATTGGTAGTAGGCTTTCGAGCCTATACAGCTTGGAGTAAGACAACATGCATAAAGAGGATGATGTGGTCAAAATACTCATTTGCCTAATAATTCTGCACGCAGTGTATGGGGGCTGCTAAGAGGCATGGGGGCTGATGAGAGGCAGTGGGGGCTGATAAGTGGCATGGGGCTCTTATCTGAGGTCTGATTGGGGGTCATTCACATTGGGGTCTGATCTGAGGTCTTACTCGGGTCTTATTAACATTGGGAGTCTGATAGGGGCTGTGAGCTGAGGTCTGATTAACATTGGGGTTCTGACTGCTGGTCTGACCTGAGGGCTAATGAAAAATATTTTTCTTATTGGTCTCCTCTAAAACCTAGGTGCGTCTTATAGGGTGAAAAATACGGTAATTTATTTTCATCCATGATGTACCGTGTAGTTTTACCACCTTATATCTTTGATTTAGTCCATCTCGCTTGCATATCCACTTTCCAACAACCACTACTTTTTTTTTTACTGTGAGACAACTGTGCCCTTTCCACCACTTAAAATGTTCGTACGGGGGTGCACTTTCCAAAAAGGGGTAATTTCTAGGGGTAAAATCCATGTCTTTATTCAGGCCTGCAAAAAACTGTTTTTCACTTTGCCTCTAGAGACGTGCTGTGCGCTAATTGAGCAGGCTACAAGCACATATGGGGTGTTTGCAAAAAGGGAAGAAAATCTGGAACATATACTGGGGTGCATTTTCTCCTTTAACCCCTTGTGAAAGTGAAAAATTGGGGTCTGCTAGTAATTTTTTATTTTTACAAATGTGGGCTTTGAAATCCTTTCTCTAGTATTTCTGCCTTCTGTGAGACACCTGTTTGCTGAAAAGTACCCTTTCCACCACTTAAAATGTTCGGACGGGGGTCCTCATTCAGAAATTGGCTCACTTCTTGGGGTCTTTCATTTCTGGGGACCTCAGAAATTTATTTAATTGCGACATGGCAGCTAAAATCCATGTCTTTATTCAGGCCAGCAAAAAAACGTTTTTTGCACTTTGCCTCTAGAGACCTGCTATGTGCCAATACAGCAGGCTACAAACATATGGGGTGTTTGCAAAAAGAGGAGAAAATGGGGAACATATACTGGGGTGCATTTTCTCCTTTAACCCCTTGTGAAAGTGAAAAACTGTGATCTGCTAGTAATTTTTCATTATTACAAATGTGTGCTTTGAAATCCTTTCTCTAGTATTTCTGCCTTCTGTGAGACACCTGTTTGCTGAAAAGTACCCTTTCTACCACTTAAAATGTTCGTACGGGGGTGCTATTTTCGAAATAGGGTGACTTCTTGGGGGGTTTTCATTTCTGGGGACCTCAGGAATTTATTTAACCACCTCAGCCCCCAGTGCTTAAACACCCTGAAAGACCAGGCCACTTTTTACACTTCTGACCTACACTACTTTCACCATTTATTGCTCGGTCATGCAACTTACCACCCAAATGAATTTTACCTCCTTTTCTTCTCACTAATAGAGCTTTCATTTGGTGGTATTTCATTGCTGCTGACATTTTTACTTTTTTTGTTATTAATCAAAATTTAACGATTTTTTTGCAAAAAAATGACATTTTTCACTTTCAGTTGTAAAATTTTGCAAAAAAAACGACATCCATATATAAATTTTGCTCTAAATTTATTGTTCTACATGTCTTTGATAAAAAAAAAATGTTTGGGTAAAAAAAAAATGGTTTGGGTAAAAGTTATAGCGTTTACAAACTATGGTACAAAAATGTGAATTTCCGCTTTTTGAAGCAGCTCTGACTTTCTGAGCACCTGTCATGTTTCCTGAGGTTCTACAATGCCCAGAAAGTACAAACACCCCACAAATGACCCCATTTCGGAAAGTACACACCCTAAGGTATTCGCTGATGGGCATAGTGAGTTCATAGAACTTTTTATTTTTTGTCACAAGTTAGCGGAAAATGATGATTTTTTTTTTTTTTTTCTTACAAAGTCTCATATTCCACTAACTTGTGACAAAAAATAAAAACTTCTATGAACTCACTATGCCCATCACGAAATACCTTGGGGTCTCTTCTTTCCAAAATGGGGTCACTTGTGGGGTGGTTATACTGCCCTGGCATTCTAGGGGCCCAAATGTGTGGTAAGGAGTTTGAAATCAAATTCTGTAAAAAATGACGAGTGAAATCCAAAAGGTGCTCTTTGGAATATGGGCCCCTTTGCCCACCTAGGCTGCAAAAAAGTGTCACACATCTGGTATCTCCGTACTCAGGAGAAGTTGGGGAATGTGTTTTGGGGTGTCATTTTATATATACCCATGCTGGGTGAGAGAAATATCTTGGTCAAATGCCAACTTTGTATAAAAAAATGGGAAAAGTTGTCTTTTGCCAAGATATTTCTCTCACCCAGCATGGGTATATGTAAAATGACACCCCAAAACACATTCCCCAACTTCTCCTGAGTACGGAGATACCAGATGTGTGACACTTTTTTGCAGCCTAGGTGGGCAAAGGGGCCCATATTCCAAAGAGCACCTTTCGGATTTCACAGGTCATTTTTTACAGAATTTGATTTCAAACTCCTTACCACACATTTTGGCCCCTAGAATGCCAGGGCAGTATAACTACCCCACAAGTGACCCCATTTTGGAAAGAAGACACCCCAAGGTATTCCGTGAGGGGCATGGCAAGTTCCTAGAATTTTTTATTTTTTGTCACAAGTTAGTGGAAAATTATGATTTTTTTTATTTTATTTTTTTTCATACAAAGTCTCATATTCCACTAACTTGTGACAAAAAATAAAAACTTCCATGAACTCACTATGCCCATCAGCGAATACCTTGGGGTCTCTTCTTTCCAAAATGGGGTCACTTGTGGGGTAGTTATACTGCTCTGGCATTCTAGGGGCCCAAATGTGTGGTAAGGAGTTTGAAATCAAATTCTGTAAAAAATGACCTGTGAAATCCAAAAGGTGCTCTTTGGAATATGGGCCCCTTTGCCCACCTAGGCTGCAAAAAAGTGTCACACATCTGGTATCTCCGTACTCAGGAGAAGTTGGGGAATGTGTTTTGGGGTGTCATTTTATATATACCCATGCTGGGTGAGAGAAATATCTTGGTCAAATGCCAACTTTGTATAAAAAAAATGGGAAAAGTTGTCTTTTGCCAAGATATTTCTCTCACCCAGCATGGGTATATGTAAAATGACACCCCAAAACACATTCCCCAACTTCTCCTGAGTACGGAGATACCAGATGTGTGACACTTTTTTGCAGCCTAGGTGGGCAAAGGGGCCCATATTCCAAAGAGCACCTTTTGGATTTCACAGGTCATTTTTTACAGAATTTGATTTCAAACTCCTTACCACACATTTGGGCCCCTAGAATGCCAGGGCAGTATAACTACCCCACAAGTGACCCCATTTTGGAAAGAAGAGACCCCAAGGTATTCGCTGATGGGCATAGTGAGTTCATGGAAGTTTTTATTTTTTGTCACAAGTTAGTGGAATATGAGACTTTGTATGAAAAAAAAAAAAAAAAAAATCAGCATTTTCCACTAACTTGTGACAAAAAATAAAAAATTCTAGGAACTCGCCATGCCCCTCACGGAATACCTTGGGGTGTCTTCTTTCCAAAATGGGGTCACTTGTGGGGTAGTTATACTGCCCTGGCATTTTCCAGGGGCCCTAATGTGTGGTAAGTAGGTAAATGACCTGTGAAATCCTAAAGGTGCTCTTTGGAATATGGGCCCCTTTGCCCACCTAGGCTGCGAAAAAGTGTCACACATGTGGTATCGCCGTATTCAGGAGAAGTTGGGGAATGTGTTTTGGGGTGTCATTTTACATATACCCTTGCTGGGTGAGAGAAATATCTTGACAAAAGACAACTTTTCCCATTTTTTTATACAAAGTTGGCATTTGACCAAGATATTTCTCTCACCCAGCATGGGTATATGTAAAATGACACCCCAAAACACATTCCCCAACTTCTCCTGAGTACGGCGATACCAGATGTGTGACACTTTTTTGCAGCCTAGATGCGCAAAGGTGCCCAAATTCCTTTTAGGAGGGCATTTTTAGACATTTGGATACTAGACTTCTTCTCACGCTTTGGGGCCCCTAGAATGCCAGGGCAGTATAAATACCCCACATGTGACCCCATTTTGGAAAGAAGACACCCCAAGGTATTCAATGAGGGGCATGGCGAGTTCATAGAAATTTTTTTTTTTTGGCACAAGTTAGCGGAAATTGATATTTTTAATTTTTTTCTCACAAAGTCTCCCGTTCCGCTAACTTGGGACAAAAATTTCAATCTTTCATGGACTCAATATGCCCCTCACGGAATACCTGGGGGTGTCTTCTTTCCGAAATGGGGTCACATGTGGGGTATTTATACTGCCCTGGCATTCTAGGGGCCCTAAAGCGTGAGAAGTCGTCTGGAATATAAATGTCTAAAAAATTTTACGCATTTGGATTCCGTGAGGGGTATGGTGAGTTCATGTGAGATTTTATTTTTTGACACAAGTTAGTGGAATATGAGACTTTGTAAGAAAAAAAAAATAATAATTCCGCTAACTTGGGCCAAAAAAATGTCTGGAGCCTTACAGAGGGGTGATCAATGACAGGGGGGGTGATCAATGACAGGGGGGTGATCAGAGAGTCTATATGGGGTGATCACCACAGTCATTGATCACGCCCGTGTAAGGCTTAATTCAGACGTCCGGATGCGTTTTGCGGATCCGATCCATCTATCAGTGCATCCGTAAAAATCATGCGGACGTCTGAATGGAGCTTTACAGGGGGGTAATCAATGACAGGGGGGTGATCAGGGAGTCTATATGGGGTGATCACCACAGTCATTGATCATGCCCCTGTAAGGCTTCATTCAGACGTCCGGATGCAGTTTGCGGATCCGATCCATCTATCAGTGGATCCGTAAAAATCATGCGGACGTCTGAATGGAGCTTTACAGGGGGGTAATCAATGACAGGGGGTGATCAGGGAGTCTATATGGGGTGATCACCACAGTCATTGATCACGCCCCTGTAAGGCTTCATTCAGACGTCCGGATGCGTTTTGCGGATCCGATCCATCTATCAGTGCATCCGTAAAAATCATGCAGACATCTGAATGGAGCTTTACAGGGGGGTGATCAATGACAGGGGTGTAATCAATGACAGGGGGGTGATCAGGGAGTCTATATGGGGTGATGACCACAGTCATTGATCATGCCCCTGTAAGGCTTCATTCAGACGTCCGTATGCGTTTTGCGGATCCGATCCATCTATCAGTGGATCCGTAAAAATCATGCGGACGTCTGAATGGAGCTTTACAGGGTGGTAATCAATGACAGGGGGGGGGTAATCAATGACAGGGGGGTGATCAGGGAGTCTATATGGGGTGATCACCACAGTCATTGATCACGCCTCTGTAATGCTTCATTCAGACGTCCGGATGCGTTTTGCGGATCCGATCCATCTATCAGTGCATCCGTAAAAATCATGCGGACATCTGAATGGAGCTTTACAGGGGGGTGATCAGGGAGTCTATATGGGGTGATCACCACAGTCATTGATCATGCCCCTGTAAGGCTTCATTCAGACGTCCGGATGCGTTTTGCGGATCCGATCCATCTATCAGTGCATCCGTAAAAATCATGCGGACATCTGAATGGAGCTTTACAGGGGGGTGATCAGGGAGTCTATATGGGGTGATCACCACAGTCATTGATTACGCCCCTGTAAGGCTTCATTCAGACGTCCGGATGCGTTTTGCGGATCCGATCCATCTATCAGTGGATCCGTAAAAATCATGCGGACGTCTGAATGGAGCTTTACAGGGGGTTGATCAATGACAGGGGGGTAATCAATGACAGGGGGGTGATCAGGGAGTCTATATGGGGTGATCACCACAGTCATTGATCACGCCCCTGTAAGGCTTCATGCAGACGTCCGGATGCGTTTTGCGGATCCGATCCATCTATCAGTGGATCCGTAAAAATCATGCGGACGTCTGAATGGAGCTTTACAGGGGGGTGATCAATGACAGGGGGGTGATCAATGACAGGGGGGAAATCAATGACAGGGGGGTGATCAGGGAGTCTATATGGGGTGATCAGGGGCTAATAAGGGGTTAATAAGTGACGGGGGGGGGGTGTAGTGTAGTGTAGTGGTGCTTGGTGCTACTTTACTGAGCTACCTGTGTCCTCTGGTGGTCGATCCAAACAAAGGGGACCACCAGAGGACCAGGTAGCAGGTATATTAGACGCTGTTATCAAAACAGCGTCTAATATACCTGTTAGGGGTTAAAAAAAACACATCTCCAGCCTGCCAGCGAACGATCGCCGCTGGCAGGCTGGAGATCAACTCTCTTACCTTCCGTTCCTGTGAGCGCGCGCGCATGTGTGCGCGCGTTCACAGAAAATCTCGCGTCTCGCGAGAGGACGCGTATATGCGTCCAGGCGGAATGAATCAACCACCTCCAGGACGCGTCTGTGCGTATAGCGGTCCGGAGGTGGTTAATGCGACATGGCACCTAAAATCCATGTCTGCCAATTCAGGCCTGTCAGCAAAATTCATATATTGTCGTTTGCCTGCTGTGCGCCCATACAGCACGCTACAAGCGCATATGCAGTGTTTCCTGTATTGGTAGAAAGTTGGGAACACAACCTGGGGTCTATTTTCTCATTTAACCCCTTGTGGAAAAAAATTGGGGTCTGCTAGTAATTTTTTTTTTCCACAAATATGTGATTTGAAATGCTTTCACAAGTATTTCTGTCTTCTTTGAGACACCTGTTTGCTGAAAAGTACCCTTTCTACCACTTAAAATGTTCGTACGGGGGTGCTCTTTCCAAAATGGGGTCACTTCTTGGGGTTTTTCATTTCTGGGGACCTCAGTAATTTATTTAATGCGACATGGCACTTAAAATCCATGTCTGTTTTTTCAGGCCTGTCGGCAAAATCCATATTTAGCTGTTTGACTCTAGAGCCCTGCCATGCGCCCATACATCATTTTTTAAGCACATATGGGGTGTTGGCGTATTCGGGGGGGAAATGTGGAACAAAATGTGGGGTGCATTTTGTCCTGTTACCCCTTGTGAAAGTGAAAAAATGTGAGTGTAAAGCAACTTTTTCTGGAAAAAAATCTCATTTTTCATTTTTACAGCCAAGCGTTTCCTAAGGCCTTATGCACACGACCGCATGGCTTTTTCAGTATTTTGCGGTCCGCAAAAAATACGGATGACGTCCGTGAGCATTCAGTTTTTTGCAGAATGGAACAGCTGGCCCCTGGTAGAACAGTACTATCCTTGTCAGTTATGCGGACAATAATAGGACACGTTCTATCTTTGAACGGAACAGAAAAATGGAAATACGGAAAGGAAAGTGATACGGAGTACCTTCCTTTTTTTTGCAGATCCATTGAAATGAATGGTTCCGTATACGATCCGTATACGGAACACAAAAAACGGAACGTAAACGGAAAAAAAACGTTCATGTGCAAGAGGCCTAGTTCTGTGAAACGGCTTATGGGTCAAAGTGCTCACTACACACCTTGAAATATTCCTTGAGTGGTGTAGTTTCCGGAATGGGGTCACTTTTTGGGGGTTTCCACCGTAGGGCCACCTCAGGGTGTCTTCATATGCGACATAGCTCCCAATTACCATTTTGCTAAATCCGCTCTCCAAAAGCCATATGGTGCTCCTTCCACTCTGAAGCATACTGTGCGCCCATACATCAGTTTTTGAGCACACGTGGCGTGTTTCTATAAGCTCCAAATTGAGGATAATAGATTTAGAGGTTTTTTTGGCTGTTACCCCTTGATGTGTTGCAGAGAAAATAGATTAAAATTTAAAATCTGCAAAAAAAGTGAAATTTTGAAATTTCATTCCCATTTTCATTTAATTCTCGTGGGGCACCTAAAGGGTTAACAAAGTTTGTAAAATCCATTTTGAATAGCTTGAGGGGTGTAGTTTCTAAAATGGGGTCATTTATGGGGGGTTTCTAATATGTAAACCCCAAAAAGTGACTCCATTACTGGACTGGTCTTGAAAAAATTGGGGTTTGGAAATGTTCTTAAAAATCTTAAGATTTGCTTCTAAACTTCTAAGCCTTTTAATGTCCCAAGAAAATAAAATGTCATTTTCAAAATAATCCAAACATGAAGTAGACATATGGGGAATGTAAAGTAATAACTATTTTTGGAGCTATTGCTATCTGTTAGAAAAGTAGAGAAATTGAAATCTGGAAATGTGCAAATTTTTCAAAATGTTTGGTAAATGTATTATTTTTTTATAAATAAAAATGAAAATTTTTGACTTATTTTTACCACTTGTATAGAGAGGACCGGCACTCGCTTTAGTTATGATTTTCAAGTAATTTTAATGGTCACATACAAGTGGTAAGTGATGCGTTTCGGCTACTATGAGCACGCGCACCGCATCGCTGACAGCGAAGTGCCGCCTGTACCTTCCTTGGATTTATTTTTGCCACTGTCATGAAGTACAATATGTGATGAGTAAACTGTCTCAGAATGGTTTGGATAAGTAAAAGCGTTTGAAAGTTATTGCCACATAAAGTGACACATCAGATTTGCTAAAAATGGCCTGGGCAGAAAGGTGAAAAATGGCCCGGTCCTGAAAGGGTTAAAGGGGATGTCTGGGTTCAGCTCCCAGGGAGCCCCCTGACATGAGCATCGGATAAGTCACCACAAAATGCAGTGCAATCTGCAGGCAACATGTTATAGAGCAGTAAATGCTGAGCAGATATATTGGGAGGAGATTTACCAACTCTGGTGTAAAAGAAAACTGATTTAGTTGCCCAAAGAAACCAATCAGATTCCAGCTTTCATTTTCCAAAGGAGCTAGAGAAATAAAAGACTGACTCTTATTGGTTGCTATGGGCAACTAAACAATTTTTCCTTTACACGAGTTTTGATAAATCTCTCCCTATAGTTTTGTGGGAAAAGATTCAGTAAAACTTGTAATTTGTACATTTAAATCTCTCGTCTTTCTGACTTTATTGTTCACATGGGAAAGGTGTTATCAGTGATTGATAGCATTCTCTCTGTAAGTGTTTATACATAGATAGCTGTCAGTCAGTGATAGTTGTACACAGAGGAGGTGATATCAGTGATTGATAGCATTCTCTGTGTAAGTGTGTATACAGAGATAGCTGTCAGTCACTGATAGTTGTACACAGGGGAGGTGTTATCAGTGATTGAAAGCATTCTCTGTGTAAGTGTGTATACATAGATAGCTGTCATCACTGATAGTTGTACACAGGGGAGGTGTTATCAGTGATTGTTAGCATTCTCTGTGTATGTGTGTATACAGAGATAGCTGTCAGTCACTGATAGTTGTACACAGGAGAGGTGTTATCAGTGATTGCTAGCATTCTCTGTGTAAGTGTGTATACAGAGATAGCTGTCAGTCACTGATAGTTGTACACAGGAGAGGTGTTATCAGTGATGGATAGCATTCTCTGTGTAAGTGTGTATACAGAGATAGCTGTCAGCCACTGATAGCTCTACACAGGGTGTTAGCCCAGCGGTCTGTGCCTGCGTTGCTGCCCCTACCCGTGGGCACAGGCGCCGGGCTCCCTCTTTCCCTCCTGCTGCTATGCACCGTGCTGACAGGCGATAAATTCCTATTTAGAATAAAAAACATTTGGGACCACAAGGAGACATTATACTGTATGGGGGGCTACAAGTTGTAGCCTCCTCCATTAGTATGATGTCTCCTTGTTGCCCTCATACAGAATGTCTCCTTGTGGCCCTGTACAGTAATATCTCCTTGTTGCCCCAATTGTATGGGGGCCACAAGGAGACCATACTATGTTGGCCACAAGGAGACATTCTGTATGGGCCGGGTCGTGTGGGCAGCAGGCAGCGGCCCAAGGGAGACATATACTACACATGACATGGGCTGGGATGCTGGGCAGGCAGCGGGCTGCGAGCCACAAGGAGACATTATATACTGCATGGCCTGGAAAAGGATGCTGGGCAAGCAGTGGGCCACAAAGAGTCACTATACTGCATGAGGCCACCAGGAGACATTATAATGTGGTCTCAGGAACTATACTGTAAGTGGGTCACAAGGTGACATTATACTGTAAGGACAAAATTTTTTGAAGCCCCTACTTCCTCAGTATAATAAAGTCTTGTGGCCACCATACAGTAATGTCTTCTTCTTGCTCATGTATGGGGGACTCATGATGACTCATTATTCCCTAATGCCTGCTATTAGAGATCAATGTGCTGACACTAACTGCAGCTTTCAGGCAGGAAGGGAAGGACCAGGCCAGGGCCACAGAAGACATAGACATACCACCTTTATTTATGACACCGTCTGTGACCCAGGCTGGTTCTATTCTATGCTTTAGGATATCCCACTCCTTTTCCTCTGCCTTGCTTCGACACTCCTCGCAGGCCAGGAGTCGGGCGATGTGGCGAACTCTGTGTGAGGAAGGAGTCTGGAGAGAATTTTCCAGCGGCTGCCTCGCTTGTGTGCTCTGATTCTGACATCAGATGTCGGTGGGTGGAGACTTGAATTTGGGAGCGAGGAGGAGTCGGGGACGGCCGATGCGGGAAATAATACGTTTGTATTCTGAATCAGAGCACATGAGCGAGGCAGCCGCGGGAAAAGTCTTTCCTGACACCCTCCCCACACAGAGTTCACCACATAGAATAGAACCGGCCCGGGTCACGGATGATGATGTCAGATGTTGGTGGGCGGAAGCAGATTTAGAAGCGGTCAGCGCATATGAGCGCTCCTATGACGTCACAAAATACAGTGGTTATTAGGAAACAGCGATATCGCTGTTTTTTAATACTGCGTTATATCGTTGCCACCGGTATATCGCTCAACCCTACATGCACGGGCGTGTCTCCCCTCCCTTGTTAGGCAGCACGTACACACCCTCTATCTCCCCAGCCTATGGCTGGGTTGCTGAAAGTATTTAAAGACGCTTCCTGCCCCAGGAAGGTGCCTGAGCAATCTTGGTTACTAGCTTGTCTAGTTCCTAGTGTGAAGGTGTTTTTGGAGTTGCTGCTTTTCTGTGTATCAGACCCTGCTTTTGGATTTATCGTATTTTGCTTGTTTGCCGCAAGCCTCTGACCTTGGAATTTGTTTATGGACTTTGCTTGATCGCTGCCTGCCATGACTTCGGACTTCCTGACCACGTCCTTCCCCTCGGTGCTTGCACCAGTATCTCTGACCCCCTGGTCGGCTGCCACTGACTCGGGGACTGCTCTGGAGTGGCACCTGGCAACGACCCTAACGGCCCAATTCTATCCTCCCAATCAGAGGCTCTAGTGAAGACCAGGTAGTTGCTTAGTCACGCCCTTCCAGGGTATAGCCAGTTAGTGACGCAGTGGGTCCACACCAGCTTGCATAACACAGGGGAGGTGTTATCAGTGATTGATAACATTCTCTCTGTAAGTGTGTATACAGAGATAGCTGTTAGTCACTGATAGATGTACATGGGAATGAGTTATCAGTGATTGATAGCATTCTCTGTGTAAGTATGTATACATAGTGTGAGAAGGGTATGGTTTGGGAGAACCGATATTTGCTGTTGAAACAGTTAAACTGTGTGTGGTAAGCCTTGGGCTTGTCTCTGGGAACCGAGACACAGGATAAGCAGGGTTGTTAGCAGGGCCGTCTTTAATATTGATTGGACCCTGGGCAAGAATTTCCTTGGGCCCCCTGAAATGCTAAGGTCCATCTGTCTTCATGAGTGATTATCGCAGGGAAGGCAGGTTAGTTAGTGTACCCGAGCATTAGATTTTAAGACGCCTGTGGCCACCGGGGGAGCACAGGAGGCAGAAGCACAGCTCCCGCACAGCCCGTCTCCCCTTTTCAAATAGAAGACGGGTGGCCCTTAGTAACGCTCATTTCAGAGAGCGCTGCTAAGGGCCATTTCAGCCACAGTTTTCTACTAAAATTAAACGTTTTGGCTAAATAAACTATATTCTAAAAATGTTACTTATCACTTGCCCTACACTTTAGCAAAAAAAATAATTAAATGGCAGTTACACTTTAAGCTCTTCCAAGCGACGGTTGTCCTGAGAGTCGGTGATAAATGCCTGTCATACCGGTTGCTAATCACTGCAGTATTATTTATTTAGGGACTGTAAGCACATGCAGTCTCATGAGTGGTCCACACCACACCCCTGCCTTGCAGCCTCACAGGAGTACAGGACCAGTATCTGTACACGTATGTATGGCATAATTAATGGAATGACACATCACACATAACATGACATGAGTTACCAGGCTGCCTGGTAAAGACCTGTGTCACTCATGTCATGTCATGTGTGATGTGTCATTCCATTAATTATGCCATACATACGTGTACAGATACTGGTCCAGGCAGCAGACACATTATTATTGCCACATCAACAACCCCCCTCCCCCCCACATGTGCCAGTATCAGGTGCCTCCCCATGTGCCAGTATCATAGTGCCAACCCCCCCCCCTTCCATGTGCCAGTATCAGGTGCCAACCCCCCTCCCCATGTGCCAGTATCAAGTGCCTCCCGCTCCCCCCATGGCAGTAACAGTCGGGTATTAATAATAATAAAAAAAAAACACTTATACTTACCTCCATATCAGCGATGTGATGCAGCCTCTTCCTGTGTCCCGCCCTGTATGTCCATATATGGAGTCAGTGCTTGTGTATTCTAATTTAGCCTGTATTTCAGAAAAGTTTCTGCTGGGATTTGAACCCACGATCTTCTGTATCAGAGGCAAAGCACTTACCAACACAGCCATAAGAGCTGCACTGCAACTGATTGAAAAAATATGAGACTTCTACTGTTATAGCTGGCTAAGGGTACTTTCACACTAGCGTTTTTCTTTTCCGGCGCTGAGTTCCGTCCTAGGGGCTCAAATCTGGAAAAGAACTGATCAGTTTTATCTTAATGCATTCTGAATGGATCCGTTCAGGATGCATCAGGATGTCTTCAGTTCAGTCTTTTTGACTGATCAGGCTTTTCAGAAAAACGTAGCATGTTGTATTTTTACCTCCGGACAAAAATCCTGAACACTTTGACTGAACGCCGGATCCGGTCTTTTTCCCATTGACTTGCATTAACGCCGGATCTGGCGCTGTGTGTTCAGTCAAACCGGATCCGGCTTTTGCATGTTAAACCCGAAAAATGTAAAAAAAAGTTAAAGTCCATAAATGGCAGATCCGTTTTTTCCAATGCATTTTTTCATTGTGATCAAAATCCTGATCAGGATTCAAATGTAATTCGTTTTCACATGTTTTTCCGGATCCGGCGGGCAGTTCCGGTGTCGGAATTGAACGCCGGATTAAAACAATGCTAGTGTGAAAGTAGCCTAAGTGTACATCTATACACGATAGCTGCCCTAACACACCCAGCACTGCTATATCTCTATATGACAGCTGTCCCAGCACACTCAGCTCTGCTATATCTCTATATATGATAGCTGCCCCAGCACACCTAGCTCTGCTACATCTAATACACATGAAAGCTGCATCAGCACACTCACCTCTACTATATCTCTATATATGACAGCTGCCCCAGCACACCCAGCTCTGCTACATCTAATACACATGACAGCTGCACCAGCACACTCAGTTCTACTATATCTCTATATTTGACAGCTGCCCCAGCACACCCAGCTCTGCTACATCTATATATCTCTAAATATTGCTATACAGTAGATAGATATATAGAGATATAGCAGAGCTGAGTGTGCTGGGGCAGCTGTCATGTGTATAGATGTAGCAGAGCTGGGTGTGTTTGGGCAGCTGTCATGTGTATAGATGTAGCAGAGCTGGGTTTGCTAGGGCAGCTGTCATATATAGAGATATAGTAGAGCTGAGTGTGATGGTGCAGCTGTCATGTGTATTAGATGTAGCAGAGCTGGGTGTGTTTGGGCAGCTGTCATGTGTATAGATGTAGCAGAGCTGGGTGTGTTTGGGCAGCTGTCATGTGTATAGATGTAGCAGAGCTGGGTTTGCTGGGGAAGCTGTCATATATAGAGATATAGCAGAGCTAAGTGAACTGGAGCGGCTGTCATGTGTATAGATGTAGCAGAGCTGGGTGTGTTTGGGCAGCTTTCATGTGTATAGATGTAGCAGAGCTGGGTGTGTTTGGGCAGCTGTCGTGTATAGATGTAGCAGAGCTGGGTTTGCTGGGGAAGCTGTCATATATAGAGATATAGCAGGGCTGAGTGTGTTGGGGCAGCTGTCATGTGTATAGATGTAGCAGTGCTGGGTGTGTTTGGGCAGCTGTCATGTGTATAGATGTAGCAGAGCTGGGTGTGTTTGGGCAGCTGTCATGTGTATAGATGTAGCAGAGCTGGGTTTGCTCGGGCAGCTGTCATATATAGAGATATAGCAGAGCTGAGTGTGCTGGGGCAGCTGTCATGTGTATAGATGTAGCAGAGCTGGGTGTGTTTGGGCAGCTGTCATATGTATAGATGTAGCAGAGCTGGGTTTGCTGGGGAAGCTGTCATATATAGAGATTTAGCAGAGCTAAGTGTGCTGGAGCGGCTGTCATGTGTATAGATGTAGCAGAGCTGGGTGTGTTTGGGCAGCTGTCATGTGTATAGATGTAGCAGAGCTGGGTGTGTTTGGGCAGCTGTCTCGTGTATAGATGTAGCAGAGCTGGGTTTGCTGGGGCAGCTGTCATATATAGAGATATAGCAGGGCTGAGTGTGCTGGGGCAGCTGTCATGTGTATAGATGTAGCAGAGCTGGGTGTGTTTGAGCAGCTGTCATGTGTATAGATGTAGCAGAGCTGGGTGTGTTTGGGCAGCTGTCTCGTGTATAGATGTAGCAGAGCTGGGTTTGCTGGGGCAGCTGTCATATATAGAGATATAGCAGAGCTGAGTGTGCTGGGGCAGCTGTCATGTGTATAGATGTAGCAGAGCTGGGTGTGTTTGGGCAGCTGTCATGTGTATAGATGTAGCAGAGCTGGGTTTGCTGGGGCAGCTGTCATATATAGAGATATAGCAGGGCTGAGTGTGCTGGGGCAGCTGTCATGTGTATAGATGTACACTTAGCCAGCTATAACAGTAGAAGTCTCATATTTTTTCAGGCAGTGGCAATGCAGCTCTTATGGCTGTGTGGGTAAGTGCTTTGCCTCTGATACAGAAGGTTGTGGGTTTGAATCCCAGACACATCTCTCCCTCTCCTGAGGACGGCAATACAAATGACTATGCCTGAGGTACATACCGTAGGGACGCAAGGGCAGACCCGGGTCGGAGGAGCTAGCATGGCACTGGCCGGCAGTAAGTAATTGTCTAATGCGAGCAGCGAGCCACACGCCGCTCGCTCGCATAGACAACAAGTGAATGTGGGAGTCGGAACACGGAGCTGCCTTGGGCCCCCAGGAGCAACTGGGCCCGGGGCAGCTGCCCCTTTTGCCCTGCGGCAAAGACGGCCCTGGTTGTTAACCTGTTTTGTGTATGTTAGCCATAGCTAACATAGACAGATTGTAAAATACGTACTTGGACCTGCTTATACTGGAGTGAGTGAGGTTGGCAGTGGGACGCTCACTCCACCCGAGCTTCAGTCCTGGGCTTTTATAGCCCACAACTGTGGGTCACATGGGTAATTAGGGCCTAATTTAAAGCTCAGTGTACAGCTGAGCAGTGTAGCCATACCTGAAGAGCTGACTGCTGAACTACAGAAGTGTGAAATAAAAACACTTAAAGAGGACCTTTCACTAGAATAAAACATCTAAACTAACTATACAGACATGGAGAGCGGCGCCCAGGGATCCCCCTGCACTTACTGTTATCCCTGGGCGCCGCTCCGTTCTCCTTTTATAGCCTCCGGTATCTTCATAGTTATGCTCCACCCAGGGGAACCTGCTGGGGTCTCCTTCTCCCATGCTGTAGAGCTGGCTTTTTTTTCTCTCAGGCTATGAGACGGGGCGCCGCTCTCCATGTCTGTATACTTAGTTTAGATGTTTTATTCTAGTGAAAGGTCCTCTTTAAATTGGACTTCATCCTGTCTGTGTCCCTGCTTCCTGCACAGCTACCAAGTGTCTACCAGAGTGACCCCCCACATATGGTGGAGGATGTGTAACACCCCAGAGTTGTGTTATTACACTCCTCTACCATCCTACTGCTTTTCAGGAGCCATTATGTTGTCATTTGATGTGATTTTAATTATGTCATTCACAAATGTGCATATCACCATGTTAAAGGTAATTTTTTCCTTGTAATGTTCCAGGTTGTCCAGCGGGTGGCAGCATCATTGGTAGGGATAGTTTTAATGTTATGACCGTTCTGAGTGGAACTATCCCGTTCTGTTCTGCCCCCCTGCCTAAGGGAAGTGGAGGTTCCCACGTCCTGCAGCAAGGGAGGAAAAAAACAGTTACAACCAGTTCTAGCTCTCCCTGCATAGGGAAGACAGCAAGGATCAAGTCTCATGCTGAGATTTGTTCAAATTCCCAGTCTGAGCTCTGCAGCTCAGCTGGATGACACAAAGCAGAAAGTTACAGACAACTCCAGTTCCAGGAAGAAACCATACCCTGAGAAGATAGCTGTGAGTAAAATCCAGAGACCCAGGAGAAGCCATTCCTCCTCAGCTAGTCAGTCCCCAGACAGCAGAAGATAGAGAGTGCAGAAGCCAAATTCCTGCCACAGTATAGAGCTAACAAGCAGACGTCCTTTCCTGCAAGCTCCAGGTTGATAGAGCAGAAGATAAATCCCTGCCAACCATTGCCAATACCTGCTGGGACCTAAGACTAAAGCTGTATCTTGCTTGGATGAAAGTTACAATCAGTAAAGTTGGAACTTCACCTAAAGGTCTGGATCTCAATTTCTGCTGCAAATTCCTCTATTACTCCCACTATCACTACACTAAATTTATTGCCAGGAGCAAGGAGTCCAGCCGTACCCAGGTAGGAGACACTGTTGACACCATTACCACTACCATACAGAGACATTACACAAACAAACTATAGACTATTATACCCATATCCTGACCGCCGAACGCAGCGACGCATCCTGGAGGTGGTTGATTCATTCCTCCTGGACGCATATACGCGTCCTCTCGCGAGACGCGAGATTTCCTGTGAACGCGCGCACACAGGCGCACGCGCTCACAGGATCGGAAGGTAAGCGAGTGGATCTCCAGCCTGCCAGCGGCGATCGTTCGCTGGCAGGCTGGAGATGCGATTTTTTTAACCCCTAACAGGTATATTAGACGCTGTTTTGATAACAGCGTCCAATATACCTGCTACCTGGTCCTCTGGTGGTCCCTTTTGCTTGGATCGACCACCAGAGGACACAGGCAGCTCAGTAATATGTAGCACCAAACACCAATACACTACACCCCCCCCCGTCACTTATTAACCCCTTGATCACCCCTGATCACCCCATATAGACTCCCTGATCACCCCCCTGTCATTGATCACCCCCCTGTAAGGCTCCATTCAGACGTCCGTATGATTTTTACGGATCCACTGATCCATGGATCGGATCCGCAAAACACATACGGACATCTGAATGGAGCCTTACAGGGGGGTGATTAATGACGGAGGTGATCACCCCATATAGACTCCCTGATCACCCCCCTGTCATTGATCACCCCCCTGTAAGGCTCCATTCAAACGTCCGTATGATTGTTACGGATCCACTGATACATGGATCGGATCCGCAAAACACATACGGACATCTGAATGGAGCCTTACAGGGGGGTGATCAATGACGGGGGTGATCACCCCATATAGACTCCCTGATCACCCCCCTGTCATTGATCACCCCCCTGTCATTGATCACCCCCCTGTAAAGCTCCATTCAAACGTCTGTATGATTTTTACGGATCCACTGATACATGGATCGGATCCGCAAAACACATACGGACATCTGAATGGAGCCTTACAGGGGGTGATCAATGACAGGGGGTGATCACCCCATATAGACTCCCTGATCACCCCCCTGTAAGGCTCCATTCAGATGTCCGTATGTGTTTTGCGGATCCGATCCATGTATCAGTGGATCCGTAAAAATCATACGGACATCTGAATGGAGCCTTACAGGGGGGTGATCAATGATGGGGGTGATCACCCCATATAGACTCCCTGATCACCCCCCTGTCATTGATCACCCCCCTGTAAGGCTCCATTCAAACGTCCGTATGATTTTTACGGATCCACTGATACATGGATCGGATCCGCAAAACACATACGGACATCTGAATGGAGCCTTACAGGGGGTGATCAATGACGGGGGTGATCACCCCATATAGACTCCCTGATTACCCCCCTGTCATTGATCACCCCCCTGTAAGGCTCCATTCAGATGTCCGTATGTGTTTTGCGGATCCGATCCATGTATCAGTGGATCCGTAAAAATCATACGGACGTTTGAATGGAGCCTTACAGGGGGGTGATCAATGACGGGGGTGATCACCCCATATAGACTCCCTGATCACCCCCCTGTCATTGATCACCCCCCTGTCATTGATCACCCCCCTGTAAGGCTCCATTCAAACGTCCGTATGTTTTTTACGGATCCACGGATACATGGATCGGATCCGCAAAACACATACAGACATCTAAATGGAGCCTTATAGGGGGGTGATCAATGACAGGGGGGTGATCACCCCATATAGACTCCCTGATCACCCCCCTGTCATTGATCACCCCCCTGTCATTGATCACCCCCCTGTAAGGCTCCATTCAAACGTCCGTATGTTTTTTACGGATCCACGGATACATGGATCGGATCCGCAAAACACATACGGACATCTGAATGGAGCCTTATAGGGGGGTGATCAATGACAGGGGGGTGATCACCCCATATAGACTCCCTGATCACCCCCCTGTCATTGATCACCCCCCCTGTAAGGCTCCATTCAAACGTCCGTATGTTTTTTACGGATCCACGGATACATGGATCGGATCCGCAAAACACATACGGACATCTGAATGGAGCCTTATAGGGGGGTGATCAATGACAGGGGGTGATCACCCCATATAGACTCCCTGATCACTCCCCTGTCATTGATCACCCCTCTGTCATTGATCACCCCCCTGTAAGGCTCCATTCAGACATTTTTTTGGCCCAAATTAGCGGAAATTATTTTTTTTTTTCTTACAAAGTCTCATATTCCACTAACTTGTGTCAAAAAATAAAATCTCACATGAAGTCACCATACCCCTCACGGAATCCAAATGCGTAAAATTTTTTAGACATTTATATTCCAGACTTCTTCTCACGCTTTAGGGCCCCTAGAATGCCAGGGCAGTATAAATACCCCACATGTGACCCCATTTTGGAAAGAAGACACCCCAAGGTATTCCGTGAGGGGCATATTGAGTCCATGAAAGATTTAAATTTTTGTCCCAAGTTAGCGGAAAGGGAGACTTTGTGAGAAAAAAAAATAAAAAATCAATTTCCGCTAACTTGTGCCAAAAAAAAAAATATTCTATGAACTCGCCATGCCCCTCATTGAATACCTTTAGGTGTCTTCTTTCCAAAATGGGGTCACATGTGGGGTATTTATACTGCCCTGGCATTTTAGGGGCCCTAAAGCGTGAGAAGAAGTCTGGGATCCAAATGTCTAAAAATGCCCTCATAAAAGGAATGTGGGCCCCTTTGCGCATCTAGGCTGCAAAAAAGTGTCACACATCTGGTATCGCCGTACTCAGGAGAAGTTGGGAAATGTGTTTTGGGGTGTCATTTTACATATACCCATGCTGGGTGAGATAAATATCTTGGTCAAATGCCAACTTTGTATAAAAAATGGGAAAAGTTGTCTTTTGCCGAGATATTTCTCTCATCCAGCATGAGTATATGTAAAAAGACACCCCAAAACACATTGCCCAATTTCTCCTGAATACGGCAATACCACGTGTGACACTTTTTTGCAGCCTAGGTGGGCAAAGGGGCCCACATTCCAAAGAGCACCTTTAGGATTTCACAGGTCATTTACCTACTTACCACACATTAGGGCCCCTAGAATGCCAGGGCAGTATAACTACCCCACAAGTGACCCCATTTTGGAAAGAATACACCCCAAGGTATTCCGTGAGGGGCATGGCGAGTTCCTAGAATTTTTTATTTTTTGTCACAAGTTAGCGGAAAATGATTTATTTTTTTTTTTTTCTTACAAAGTCTCATATTCCACTAACTTGTGACAAAAAATAAAAACTTCCATGTCACTATGCCCATCACGAAATACCTTGGGGAGTCTTCTTTCCAAAATGGGGTCACTTGTGGGGTAGTTATACTGCCCTGACATTTTAGGGGCCCGAATGCGTGAGAAGTGGTTTGAAATCAAAATCTGTAAAAAATGGCCGGTGAAATCCAAAAGGTGCTCTTTGGAATGTGGGCCCTTTTGCCCACCTAGGCTGCAAAAAAGTGTCACACATCTGGTATCACCGTACTCAGGAGAAGTTGGGCAATGTGTTTTGGGGTGTCTTTTTACATATACCCATGCTGGGTGAGAGAAATATCTTGGCAAAAGACAACTTTTCCCATTTTTTTTATACAAAGTTGGCATTTGACCGAGATATTTATCTCACCCAGCATGGGTATATGTAAAATGACACCCCAAAACACATTGCCCAACTTCTCCTGAGTACGGCAATACCAGATGTGTGACACTTTTTTGCAGCCTAGGTGGGCAAAGGGGCCCACATTCCAAAGAGCACCTTTCGGATTTCACCGGCCATTTTTTACAGATTTTGATTTCAAACTACTTCTCTCGCATTCGGGCCCCTAAAATGCCAGGGCAGTATAACTACCCCACAAGTGACCCCATTTTGGAAAGAAGACACCCCCAGGTATTTCGTGATGGGCATAGTGAGTTCATGGAAGTTTTTATTTTTTGTCACAAGTTAGTGGAATATGAGACTTTGTAAGAAAAAAAAAGAAAAATCATCATTTTCCGCTAACTTGTGACAAAAATAAAAAGTTCTATGAACTCACTATGCCCATCAGCGAATACCTTAGGGTGTCTACTTTCCGAAATGGGGTCATTTGTGGGGTGTTTGTACTGTCTGGCCATTGTAGAACTTCAGGAAACATGACAGGTGCTCAGAAAGTCAGAGCTGCTTCAAAAAGCGGAAATTTACATTTTTGTACCATAGTTTGTAAACGCTATAACTTTTACCCAAACCATTTTTTTCTTACCCAAACATTTTGTGTAAGAACAATAAATGTAGAACAATAAATTTAGAGAAAAATTTATATATGGATGTCGTTTTTTTTTGCAAAATTTTACAACTGAAAGTGAAAAATGTCATTTTGTTTGCAAAAAAATCTTTAAATTTCAATTAATAACAAAAAAAGTAAAAATGTCAGCAGCAATGAAATACCACCAAATGAAAGCTCTATTACTGAGAAGAAAAGGAGGTAAAATTCATTTGGGTGGTAAGTTGCATGACCGAGGAATAAACGGTTAAAGTAGTGTAGGTCAGAAGTGTAAAAAGTGGCCTGGTCATTAAGGGTGTTTAAGCTAGGGGGGCTGAGGTGGTTAAAGTGGCGTCAGTATACCCACATCCTGATCACTGCAGAGGCGGCCACTAGTGCAGGGAAGCATACACTGGTTGCATGTCCTGGCTATCAACAGCGCTGAAGCAACAAGCCACAGCCATAGACGAGCTAATAAAGCAGCTGGTTCAGGTCAACTTGCAGCAGCAAGAAACTAACCGACTGCTGGCACAGCAGGTGACAACACTGGTGGCTGCACAACAAAGGGCTGGTCCAGCAATGCCAGTGAGATGCCAGGTGAGAAGTCCGGAAAGCCATGACAAAGATGACGTCGGAGGACGACGTAGAGGACTTCCTGATGGGGTTCAAAAGTGGCCACCCGCAAAAGGCTGCTGCAGCAAAACTGGGCAGAGGTGTTGGCACCCTTCCTCATCGCAGAGCCCCAGCAGGCCTATTTTGACCTAAGCAAGCAGGAAGCCCGGAACTATCCTACGGTAAAAGCGGAGATCCTGGCCCGCTTGGGAGTCGACCAACACCTATCCGCCCAAAGAGTCCATAGCTGGAGGTACCAAGAGGCTTCATCCACCTGGTCCGCAAGTGGCTTCGGCTGGAGACATCAACCCCGGCCCAGGTGGTGGAGAAGATTGTTCTGGACTGCTTTCTGAGGGCCTTGCCGGGTGAGATACAGCAGTGGGTAGGACATGGGAACCCGGCTGACGCCAATGCTCTGGTGGGGATGGTGGAGAGGTACTGGGCTACCCAAGCTCTTGGGAAGAAGGCACCTCAATCCCCAGCCAACCCGAAGGCCCGTGGTTCCCGCAAGTTCCCAGGCCAGGCGCAACTCCCTATATCAGGGTGATATCCCAGGGGAGGAGGAGGGGAGAGGCTCCCACCTGTCGGTCCTGCCAAGAACCCGGCCATATTGCGGCCAATTGTACCCGCAACCCCGAGCCCATGGACTGCAGTTCTGCCCGAAGGGTGTCCCTTTATCAGTGCTCCAGACAAAAAAAAATATCAAGGAGCCAGTGGCTCCTAACCTGAAAAATTTAGGAGCCAAATAAAATTTTTAGTCGCGGAATTTAAAATACATATAATTACGGTATAATAAATAAAAAAGACATGTCTTACCTAGGGTTGTCACGATACCAAAATTTTGATTCAATTTCAATACCATAAAAAAGTATTGTAAGACTCGATACCACGCGAAAAAAATAAAACGCCAAAAAATCTGCGTGCATTCCGCATTTTATGGAGCGTCTGGCCATAATAGAACAGTCCTATTCTATTCTTTTGGGGGGACAAGGTGACAAAAAAAATTGTGCGTTTTTAATTTTCTTTCTGTTAGGGCGTTCACAGCATAGGAGATATTTTTAAATATTTTAAAAGTTCACACTTTTTCGGGCGTGGCAATTTGTAATATGTTTATTTTTTATTGTTTATATATTTTATATGTAAAATTGGGAAAGGGGGTTATTTAACCACCTCCCGTCCGCACGTTGACTATAAACGTCCGGGAGGTGGTTTTCTATCTCTGAAGTTTCCAGATGTCCCTGCCTTCTAGATCGCTGTATACACAGCGCTCACCGAGCTATGCGCTTCCTGTTTCGGCCGGGCGATCATGTGACCGCCGGGGCCGGGAGAGTGCAGGAGCTGTCGGGTCTTTCACAGACCTCGATAAGCCCTGCACTGAGGCTGTGCAGTATACCGTTGTACAGCCTCTCTCGGGGGTGTATTTCCACTGTAACGGGCTACTATGTTAGGTCTTGGTACTACCCTACCCCTTATCCTGAGAGCCACTTAGTGAAAGTACAGGTCGTAGTGAACTCTCTAAGGGCAACCGGCCTGACCGCAAACCCCAAGAAGTGTGCTGTCTGAATGGAAGAGACACGCTACTTGGGGTATGTGATCGAATGCACAAGCAGAAAGCGCTTTTCAGGCCTTGAAGTTACGCCAAGCTTCAAGAGAGAATTTATTGTACAGATAGACGTGTCAGATCTAGGGCCTGAGCTGTCCTGTCTCAGGAGATGAACGGAGAGGAGTATCCTATTACCTACCTGAGCAGGAAACGCACGTCGGCCAAGAAAAATTATAGTATCGTAGAGAAGGAATGTCTGGCGATAAAGTGGGTCTTAGAGGCGCTAAGGTACAACTGATAGTTGTACATGTGGCAGGTGTTATCAGTGATTGATAGCATTCTCTGTGTAAATGTGTATACAGAGATAGAGGCCAGTCACTGATAGTTGTACATAGAAGAGGTGTTATCAGTGATCAGTGATTGATAGCATTCACTGTATAAGTGTGTATACAGGGATAGTTGTCAGTCACTGATAGCACCTCCCCTGTGTACAACTATCAGTGACTGGCAACTATCAATGACTGACATCTATCTCTGTATACACACTTACACAGAAAATGCTATCAATCACTGATAGCACCTCCCTGTGTACAACTATCAGTGATTTACAGCATTCTCTGTGTAAGTGTGTATACAGAGATAGATAGATAGATAGATAAATAGATAGATGTCAGTCACTGATAGTTGCAGGGGCAGACTGAGAACCCTCAGGGCCCCCGGGCAAAATAAATCAAGGGCCCTCTTACAGGCCCCACCCATGTTCTGCTGCAATGGGGGATCTGTGGATGACACACTTTTATGGGGGATCTGTGGATGACACACTTTTATGGGGGATCTGTGGATGACACACTTTTATGGGGGATCTGTGGATGACACACTTTTATGGGGGATCTGTGGATGACACACTTATGGGGGATCTGTGGATGACACACTGTTATGGGGGATCTGTGGATGACACACTGTTATGGGGGGATCTGTGGGTGACACACTGTTATGGGGGATCTGTGGGTGACACACTTATGGGGGATCTGTGAATGACACACTTTTATGGGGGATCTGTGGATGACACACTTTTATGGGGGATCTGTGGATGACACACTTTTATGGGGGATCTGTGGATGACACACTTTTATGGGGGATCTGTGGATGACACTCAACCACTCTCAAACCCAACTGGTCAAACTTGTTAAATGGATCCCAAACACAATAATAACACCCCCACCCCCTCCAACACTTAATTAACCCCTTCATGGCCTAAACTTTTTTTCCAAAGCAGAACACACAGCTAAATGGGGCTTGGTGGGCTGACAAAGGAGGAGTTAATAACAATAAGTGATGGATCATGGAGGATCATCATCGCCCTGGATAATGTTGCTCGGTCTTACTTTGCTGGTCTTTGCTCAGGGGTAAAATGCAAAGCTGTTTTCTGGATTATCCCAGAGGGCCATGATCCTCCATCACTTATTGTTATTAACCCCTCCCTTGCCAGCCCACCCAGCCCCATTTAGCTGTGTGTTCTGCAGCAGAACACACAGCTAAATGGGGCTGGCAAGGGAGGGGTTAATAACAATAAGTGATGGAGGATCATGGCCCTGTGGGATAATCCAGAAAACAGCTTTGCATTTTACCCCCGAGCAAAGACCAGCAAAGTAAGACCGAGCAACATTATCCAGGGCGATGATGATCCTCCATGATCCATCACTTATTGTTATTAACTCTCCCTTGCCAGCCCACCCAGCCCTTATGGAAACAAGTCAAGTAATAACCTAAAGGACCTCAATGAATCATTGGGGTGGGGTCCATCCAAGTGGTCCAAGTCCAACATGTGTGTGATGGAGGGGGCGAGGGCACTAGGGCAGCTGGGCAGGCTTCCACAATTCTTTCCAGATGAGATTCGATTCCACTCCGTCCCAGTCCCACTCCCAGAGGCCAGAACAGAAGTTCCTGGCTGCAAGCCTGCAAACCAACCAGAATTGACTGTGTCTGGCAGTGGCAGGCAGGCTGCGGCGCGCTAAATCTGAAGGTGGCGTCAGGCAGCGGACATCGTCTGACGTCACCTGCCGCTGCGCAGCTACGTTACTCTGCGCAACGGCTCAGAGACTTTTAAAGGGGAATGGAGCCGGTATACCGTCCACAGGTATAATACGGGATTCACGGGAATCAGCGGAGCGAAGGGGTCGGGCAAGGAATAATCAATTGCCCCCCTCTAGCGACGCAATAAAGTTCAACTCAAGTGAAGTCACTGACAAATGGGAGGAAAAAAATAAAAATAAAACAAGAGAAATCCTCTGCGATCCTCTCCCTCTCTGTACTCACAAACTCAGTAGCACGCAGGCCGGGCGGCTGCGCAACTCACTGAAGTCACGCGCCTGCTCCTCCCACTTTATGAATGAAGCAGGCGCGTGACATCAGTGAGTTACGCTGCCGCCCGGCCTGCCTGCTACTGAGTTTGTGAGTACAGAGAGGGAGAGGATCGCAGAGGATTTCTCTTGTTCACATATGAATATTAGTATTACAGTGAGCGGGGCCCGGTGTAATAGAATACAGTGAGTGCACCGGGCCCCGCTGCCATTACCAGGCCAGCATAACATTCGGAATAGGGGCGCTGGGCATAACACATTGTTATTCTGCGGCGGGCCCCAATCCCAGCCGGGCCCTCGGACCACGTCCGAAGTGCCCGACCGCTCAGTCCGCCCCTGGATAGTTGTACACGGGGAGGTGCTATCAGTGAAAGATAGCATTCACTGTATAAGTGTGTATACAGGGATAGCTGTCAGTCACTGATAGTTGTACATGTGGCAGGTTTTATCAGTGAATGATAGCATTCTCTGTGTAAGTGTGTATATAGAGATAGCTGTCAGTCACTGATAGTTGTACACAGGGGAGGTGTTATCAGTGATTAATAGCATTCTCTGTGTAAGTATGTATACAAAGATAGCTGTCAGTCGCTCATAGTTGTACAAGGGCCCCCCAAAGTAAATGAGGGAACACTGTTCAAGAATGGCCACCTTCTATTCACTTTTATGGGAGTGCCGGAAATAGACAAGCTCTGGCTCAGCTATTTCCGGAACTTCCATAGAGGTGATTGGAGAGGTGGCTGCGCTTGCGCGGTGGGCTTACCATTCACTTCTATGGGAGTTACAAAAAATGACTAAGCAAGTTTGCTAAGTTCTTTTTGGAACTCTCGTAGAGTGAATGGAGAGCACGGCTTTCCTTCGCGATGCACCCTCCTTCACTTTGGGCGGCCCAATTCTAGAGATAGGTGCAGGTCCCAGAGGTGGGAACCCTACCAATCTGACATTGTTGGCACATCTTAGTCATATGCCACCAATGTTTGAGATGGGCCAACCCCTTTAACCCCCTTCCTGACCAATGACATAATAGTACGTCATAGCGGCAGGTGACTTCCTGCCATTTGACGTACTATTACGTCACTGCCCAGGCCCCTGCTATATGGATTAACCCTTTGTATACCGCAATCAGCGCTGACAGCGGCATTTAAAGTGTTTGCGGCAGGTGAGCATCTCCATCGGGTCCCCGCGCTGCGGTGACTGGGACCCGATGGGTGAGAAGGCAGCCCGATGCCTTGCAGAGGCATCGGGACCTGTCTTCTATGGAAGCCTAGGAGATTCAGCCCATAGCCGGGTCTCCTAGACAACTGTTAGTATATTACCACATTTATATCGTTTTTTTTTTGTGTTTTAATAAAAAAAATATATATAATTTATTTGTATAGCCACATTCTGACCCCATAACTCTTTTATATTTACGTCTACACAGCTGTATGAGGGCTGATTTTTTAGGGGTGCTTTGTAGCTTAGTACCATTTTGGAGTGTGTTTTTATTCAATTTTTGGGGAGAGGTGAAGCAACAAAAAAAACTGATTTTTTTTTCCAATTTTTTTATATATATATATATATATATATATATATATATATATATATATAGTACCTTGAAAAAGTATTCATACCACTTGAACTTTTCCATATTTTTTTTCACGTTACACTCAACACAAAGTAGCAAGTATGTGTGGAGAGAAAACATTGATTCATGGTTTTCAACATTTTTTATAAATAAAAATCTGAAAAGTGTGGCGTGGCATGATTTCATCCCCCTGTACTCTGATACCCCTAAAAAAAATCCAGTGTGACCAATTGCCTTCAGAAGTCACCTAATTAGTAAATAGAGTCCACCTGTGTGTAATTCATTCTCAGTATAACTCCAGCTGTTCTGTGAAGGTCTCAGAGGTTTGTTAGAGAACATTAATGATCAAACAGCATCATGAAAACCAAGGAACACACCAGACAGATCAGAAATACAGTTGTGGAGAAGTGTAAAGCAGGATTATGTTATAAAAAAAATATCTTAAGGTCTGAACATCTCACAGAGCTCTGTTCAATCCATTATCTGAAAATGGAAGGAGTATGTCACAACGCAAGACTTGAAAATCGCTGTTCACAAGTCTGAACTATTTTTCAAAGAACAATGGGCAAAGATTTCAACCTCTAGATATGCAAAGCTGGTAGAGACATACACCAAAAGACTTGCAGCTGAAAATTGCAATGAAAGGTGACTATTGACTCACACCACAGTTTGATTTATTAAAGCTTTTAAAAACGATGTATCATTTTCTTCACTTCACACATAATTGCTACTTTGTGTTGGTCTATCACATAAGGACTCCAAAAAATACATTTAAAGGGTTTCTGTCACCAGATTTAACCCTATTAAGCTAGTTGACATTAGCAATGTGCTAATGTCAGCTAAACCTAACTAGCCTATTCCTACTTTTATCTATGCCCCCGTTACGACAGAAATCTAACTTTTATAATATGCTAATTATCCTCTAGGATGGGGGGGGGGGGGCGTTGTTCCTGCTCCTAGAGGCTCCGTTCTCCCAACTTTGTCGCCTCCGTCCAAGTCCTGATTGACAGGGCCGGACAGCACTCACATCTGTCTGCCAGCCCTGTGCTCTGGTAAAATCTTGCGCTGTTCAGTATTCGGCACAGGCACGGTGAGAAAGCTGGCAGCCTGCGAGCGTCTTTCCCTCACCGCGCCTGTGCCGAATGCTGAACGGCGTGAGATTTCACCAGAGCACAGGGCTGGCAGACAGATGCAAGCGCTGCCTGGCCCTGTCAATCAGGACTTGGAGGGAGGCGACGGGGGCATAGATAAAAGTAGGAATAGGCTAGTTAGGTTTAGCTGACATTAGCACATTGCTAATGTCAGCTAGCTTAATAGGGTTAAATCTAGTGACAGAAACCCTTTAAGTTTGTGGATGTAAAATAAAAGAATGTGGAAAAGTTCAGGGGGTATGAATACTTTTTTATAACACTATATATTTTTTTTACTTTTTTTTTGTCTTTTTTGACACTTATTTTAAGTCCGCCTAGGGGACTTTAACATGTGATCATCAGATTGTTTGTCCCATAGACTTCAATGAATTACCATTGAATACCAAAAATAAACAGAGAATTTTTCGCTCACCACTTGGTATCGCAATAGCATTGTCCATATGTTCGTGCTTGGTGTCCAGGAAACGCTGATTTGGCAGGAGGTTCAGTACTTCTCTAATTAATAAAAAATTCCAGCACCCAAGCTGGACTACCATATTTCAAAATAATTATTTATTGAAAAATTCCATTTAAAAAATAAGGTAACATGACACAGAGCCCAAGTCAGATGGCTATGTGTCATGTTATCCTTTTTTTTTAATTGACTTTTTCAATAAATAATGATTTTTAAATAGTTCAGCTTGTGTGCCGGAATTTTTGCTTAATTAGAGAAATCAATTACCATTGCAGGCTAAGAAAGAATCGCTATCTTCCTATGAAGCCCTGCGGCAGGCAGGGCTCTGTAGGAACATAGCTGTGGCATAGCAACTTAATGGGATTCTGTCACCAGGTTTGACCCCTGTCAGCTAAACATATGCTGATGTTCAGGGCGTCTTCACGATTCCTAATGTGGGCTTATAAATGTCATCTGTGGGCTTATTTAGCTAAAAAAACGTTTTTACTAACCTGTCAGTCAAACAAATAAGGTGCCCAAGGGGATGTTAATGGGTGCAAGATGCCCGCCGCACCAACCGCCGTTCGTGCCCAGCGCCGCCTTTCCAGACTTCTGCGCCGCCTCCTAATTCTATGTGCCGCCTCTCGCTCCCCCCCTCCCCCCTCCTTCTGCTGTAAGATCTCGCGCTTGCGCCTAGGGCTCTGCCTGATGCGCCCGTGCGGACTTCTTCATTTGGCTTCTAACAGCGAAGTGCGCATGCGCCGGCACTTCGCTCAACCCCTGTATGCGCGAGATCTTACAGCAGAAGGAGGGGGGAGGGAGGGAGAGCGAGAGGCGGCACAGAGGATTAGGAGGCGGTGCAGAAGTCCGGAAAGGCGGCGCTGGGCACGAACGGCGGTGGGTGCGGCGGGCATCTTGCACCCATTAACAACCCCTTGGGCACCTTATTTGTTTGACTGACAGGTTAGTAAAAGCTGTTTTTTTAGCTAAATAAGCCCACAGATGACATTTATAAGCCCACATTAGGAATCGTGAAGACGCCCTGAACATCAGCATATGTTTAGCTGACAGGGGTCAAACCTGGTGACAGAATCCCTTTAACAGCTCCCTTGATCACCACGGGGAGCGCTGCACTTCGGGGAAAGGCCTTTAGATGTTGTGGTCGCAATTTACCATGACATCTGAGGGGTTATATGTCAGACATAAGCTCTGGGTGTCTTCTGTGTAAAACACCAGGCACCTGTTGGCTAAGGTGATCGCTCTGGTAGTGAGCACCATCTTTAAAAACCTGGCATGTACCGTACGTGTACGGTGCATGTGGCAAGGGGCTAAACATTCAAGACATTTTCCAGCTATAGACGTTAAACTTACCAATACTAGTTGGACTTTATCCTTAAACTTGTTTTGAATATAGGAATAATATTAGCCTCTCAACAGTCCATTGGTACCCTATCTGTATGTATTGAATATTCAGATATTAAAAATAATGGTTTACAAATCATAGAACTAAGTTCATTGAAGGGGGTGACCTCTTTTTAAGGATATAGCCTTAATGAGGAGCTGTTGAGAAGTTTGCTGCTGGCCATCCACAGCCAGCAGGGAACCTTTTAGCACACATTGTGGATAACCCCTTCCACTAGAATGTAAACCATTAGGCCCATGAGCTTTATTCATTAAGAGTTTTGCATTGGTTTGCTTAGCTTTGTTCAAAAATGTCTTAATATTTTGGGATCAGTTTTACCTACAGCGAAAAGGGACCGCTATGGGGTCAAATGTAGCCCCCCCCTACTCTAATCCCTATATGGCACATTTCGAGGATACTAGGGTGTACACAAATATGCTATTTCAAACACCCCATTCTATGGCGTAGATACATTGATGACATATTTTGTATCTGGCATAGTGACCTACAAACCTTTGATACTTTTTTTCAATATCTCAATAACATAGAGAGAGACTTAAAATTTACATCACATATCGACTCTAAGAGCATTCATTTTTTGGACACCATGATTATTAAATAACAAGATGGGACTCTTAATACCAACATTTACACAAAACCTACAGATCACAACACTCTACTCTAGTCTTTATACAAGTAATCACCCTAAAACTACAAAAAAACGCATTACCCAGGTGCCAATTCAAAAGAGTATCGCAAATCATTAGCAATCCCGAACTAAGGGAAAAACAACTAGACGATATGGCCTCAAAATTTGCTGATCAAGTTTATTCCAATAAACTATTACAGAAGGAAAGATTACACCTTAATCAACCTACTGCCACCAATGCTTTAAAAGATGGTCCACGATTATGTTTGGTTGTTACATACCATTCATTCATACCAAAAATAAAACAAATTATACATAAACATTGTCCTCTCTTGAACAAAGCATACCCTGACATATGTGAATTCCAAAATCCTATTAGAATGTGCTATAAACTCCCTAAAAATTTGAGGGATAGATTAGTACAAGCAGACACAGACCCCCTAACAAGTACGTGGAGACAGATCACACTAGCACCACAGAAAACAGGTGCATATCCGTGTTTATCATGTGTACAATGTTCTAACGTGATAAAGGGCAATAGGATTCTACATCCACATTCTGGAGAGGTCTATCTGAGTAAAGGATTTTATACTTGTTGTTCAATCACTTTTATTAAGGATAAAAGCACAAATAGATAAAACATCATGTACAATTACATTGCGGAATGCACATCAAAATATTGACCGTTTGGCTACTGAACACGGTTAATAAGACCTATTCATAGTAGTATCCCGCCATTACAGGAATAATTGACCAGTAGTACACATGCAGACATAACAAGACAAGACATACCAAGACAGAACAAGACAATACACACAAGACACATAAGGGAGGGAAGACAGACAAGGAAGGTATCCCAACATGAAACCACACTTAGTCATCCCAGAGCAACTGGAGAGTTACTGGCCCGCTCCAACCAATCATGAAACGCTTGAGACCCCTTAAAAAGAAGCCATGGCGTCCATAATTTCAAATACTTCTGGTCCTCCCCTTCATCCTCTGCTATTAATTCCTCCATCCTACGTATATTTTCGAAAATCTCCAGCCATTCCCCCACATGTGGGGCATCCCGAGACTTCCAGTGCCTCGGCATCACCAAACAGGCCGCCTGTACAAAAAATCTCAGGAGGCCCCGATTTGATAACCGAATGGAACCTGGAACCATCGATAGCAAAGCCCCTTCCAGAGTCCATCGGGACGTAGCACCTGTTACCTGATTATATAGATCATTCAATGCTGTCCAGAAAGGAACTATTTTTGGGCACTGCCACCAAATATGGGACATCGTGCCATCAGCCCCCTCACATCTCCAGCATATATTTGAACAAGCCGGGTAAAAGGAGTGCAAGACGGCAGGAGTCCTATACCATCTGGAGAGGATCTTCTAATTTCTCTCCTGCAGCCCGCAACAGATGGAGGACTTGTGAGACAGCGTAAATGCCTTAACCCATTGTTCTGCAGAGAATTCCCTGCCTAGTTCTTTCTCCCACGCCCGAACATAGGGCAAGGAGGAGGGAGGTCCATCACTCTCCTGGAGCAGCCCGTACACCAGAGACACCAAATGAGTAGGCGGGGATGTTTGCATGCATATTGCTTCAAAAGATGACAGGTCCCTGGATAAAGTAGCGATCGGGCCCAGGGATAAAATGAAATTCTTAACCCCATTATAAAGTATCCAAGCCCCCCTGTCACTTCGTCCCGGGAAAGAGTCCAAAAGGGCGAACGGAGGTCTTCGTTACCAGCTGATATACTCTAACATTATCCTCCTTGCGTATTCCCAATATCTCCCCCCGCTCCACTCCCATCGGGAAGCTAGGGTTATCAAATATGGGCGTCATAGGACCCGGAAAGGACGTACACCCCGATGGAACTGCGCAACTGTCCCACACCTGAAGAACACCTGCCGTGAGGAACGAGACCCTACTACTACGTAAAGATTTAGGTACCCATAGAAGATTCTGAGGTGGTTCCCCAACATCGCTCTTCTCAAAGCTAACCCACCGTTTAGATGCCCCACCATGAAACCAATCCAATATATACGCAAGGATCGCCGCTCTGTGGTATGAAGGTATATCAGGGACTCCCGCCCCTCCCCTCACCTTTGGTCTCAAACTTAATCCCCAGTCTAGGGGATGCCCCTGCCCAGATAAAGTCAAGAAACATAGTACGCATGGTTTTGAAGAACACATATGGCAGTGGGATGGGAATGGTCCTAAGAAGGTACAAAATCCTGGGTAGTACATTCATTTTCAACGCATGTATCCTCCCAAACCATGAAAATGGCAATTGTTTCCAGGCAGATAAGTCTCTCCTAATCTCTGACAGCAGTGTGGCAAAGTTCAACTGGTACAGGTCCTTAAGTCGGGATGGGATAGACACCCCCAAATAAGATATGCTATCCGTCCTCCATTGAAACGGAAAAGCCTGTCTCAGGGATTGTACAGTAGTGTGTGGAACCATGACATTCAAGATCTCGGACTTATGGAAGTTCACTTTGAAGTTACTTAAATCCCCAAATAAAGAAAACTCTCTTGCAATGTTCGGTAAGCTGACCACCGGGTCGGAGCAATAGATTAATAGGTCATCTGCGTAAATGGCGATTTTAGATTCTAGGGATCCAAAACAGAGACCCCGTATGGATGCATTAGACTTAAGCGCCCTTGCTAGAAACTCCATGACCAGAATATACAGCAGAGGAGATAGAGGGCACCCCTGCCGAGTCCCGTTGTGAATCTCAAAAGAGGATGATAACGCACCATTCACCCTCACCTGGGCTCTTGGCATATGATAAAGAGACATTATTCTAAGCATCATGTTAGGACCAAGGCCAAATGCCTTCAGGGTCTCTCTCAGGAAATCCCAGTCGACGCGGTCGAAAGCCTTCTCCGCGTCGACTGAGAGTAAGCATAAAGGCGAGTTCGTGGTCGAAGCTCTTGCAATATGTGCTAGGAATCTAATAGTATTGTCTCTCGATTCCCGACCAGGTACAAACCCCACTTGATCTGCATATATCAGAGAAGGTATATGGACCTTCAGTCTGTTAGCTATCATTTTAGCGTATATCTTTATCGTATATCTATGTTAATTAAAGAAATTGGTCAGTAGTTACTACAAACCGAAGGGTCCTTCCCTTGTTTAGGGAGTACACAGATGTGTGCCATCAGGGCCTGCGACGGGAACAGAGAGCCCTTTACAATGGAATTACACATATCCTTCAAAGGACCTGTCACCTCGTCCAGAATTTTTTTGTAAAAACGTGGCGTGAACCCATCCGGGCCCGGACACTTACCCACCTCTACCTGTTTCACGACCCCCTGAATCTCCTGCTCAGACACTTCCCCCTCTAAGTCTTCCCTTTCCTCAGCCGACAGTTTTGGCCCCTTCAACCTTGACAGGTACTGTCTGATCTTCTGAGCTTTAAGTTCAGGAGTCAGGTCCACGTACTTCCCCTTCAGATTGTACAGCTTCACATAGTAGGCCTGAAACTCAGTTCAACTTCAGTATGTCCCTGGTAGCATGCACCTTCCCTTCCACTCTGCAGTTAATGGATTGAATATAACCAGAGGCCATCCATGGACGCAATGTCCTCGCTAGAAGCCTACCACTCTTATCCCCCAATCCATAAAATAATCGCTTGAGCTTATCTCTGGCCACTGGATATTACTGGTCAATGAGTTTCCGCAAGGCGGTCCTAGCATCACACAGCTCCTGATAGACCCTCAGGTCAAGGCTGTCCTTATGACGCCCTTCCAACTTGACCAATTTCTGTAACAGCTCGGCAATCTGTATGGAGCGCATCTTCTTTAATCTGGAAGCATGTGAAATCAATCAACCCCTAATCACACATTTTAGAGCCTCCCACTTAATGGTAGAACTAGAGGGGTCCGACTTGTGAACTTCCACAAAATCCGAGATAGCCGTTTTAATGTCAGCCACACAAACACTATCCCTCAACACGTTATCATTTAACTTCCAAGAGCCCTTCGTACGGGTGGGATCCCCCAAACCCAGAGCAACCCACGTCAGCGAATGGTCAGAAAAGAGGACAGGCTCTATCCCTGCTGTCGGGTGCAGATCCAACAGTTCGTGTGAAATGAATACATAGTCTAGGCGGTGGTAGGAGTTATGAGCTAGGGAGAAGAACGTGAAGTCCTTCACCGTAGGGTGAAGAACCCGCCAAACATCCACAAAACGGAGCGAGTGTAGATGTCTCTGGAAGCCCCGGGCCACCCCAGGGGAGATAGAAGACCCACCTGAAGACGTGTCCAATTTAGCATCCAGGGGGAGATTAATGTCCCCGCCCAGGACAATCGACATGCCGTCCGCAAAGTCCTCCAACGCCGCAAAGGCCGCATCTGCAAAACCTTTTTGACCTGTGTTGGGACAGTAAATGTTAGCAAGAACCAGCAATCTAGAGCCAATATTAACTTTCATAAACAGATAGCGGCCTTGGCCATCCTGGGTAGAGTCCAGAATGGTGCATGGGACATATTTGTGAATGGCTATGGCAACCCCCCTGGACTTAGAATCAGCATAAGTACTGTGAGCCCACGTGGAGAAGTATCTATTTCTACAGGTGGGGACATGGCCCTTTTTGAAGTGGGTCTCTTGTAAAAAGGCGATTCCCACTCTCTGTTTGAGGAGGTTATATAAAACCTGGTTCCTCTTAACCGGTTCATTCCATTCAGGCCATTAACATTGTAAGAGCAAACCTTAATGGAAGACATAGCGCTGAAGAATAATAATCATAGAAGAGTATGGATACCACAGTTTACGGGGTAGGAACACCACACAAGGGAAGACAAGACACACCGGGGGAAGCACAAAACTAACACGTAAAACATGTAAACCCTCGTAATACAAGGCAATAATAGAACATATAAGTAACACTAGGTGGTGGACTAGAATGCCCATCCACTGCCCAAAGAACCTAGGGAGAAGAGGAAGCCCCATTTGGCAAAGAAGGCCCCTCCCCACCATCCCCAGAGGAAATATGACAAATGAACATCCAAGAATACGCTATTCAAATAACAAGACTATAAGAATACATCCTGCTTCTGACCTACAGTTGTTAACCTTTGGAGCCCCACGACACCCCTGCTGAATACTATATAAGGAAAAAACATACCCCCATATAAACAGAACTCTTGTTCCCCATGAGTCCCCTGACATTGAGCAACTCTTCATGAAAGAACATAACAAGGCAGCCTGCCGACTGTAACCCCCTTCTAGAGGGGGGCAACAACTGATTCTCTCACAGGCGGCCGAATAATCAGCAATTGCGTCACTGATGTGACCCCTAAACCAGCAGACCCACAGTCAAGGCGTCTTCCTCTGTTTGGAGGCCCTAGGGGAGACCTCGGACCACCGCTCCCTCTAAGGCAATGGTGCAGGCCTCGGAACTGCCGGCCACTCCGGCAATGAGACTTGGGGGAGCAAGAAGATCTCCAGGAACTTGGAGAGGTCCTCCGGGTCTCTGAACACCGCCGTTCTGCCGTCTTTCCTGGCATGCAGCTGGAACGGATAGCCCCATCTGTATAAGATATCTTTCTCCTTCAATAGGGTGAGTAAGGGCCTCACCGCCCTCCGGAGTTGTAGAGTGCGCCTGGAAAGGTCCGGCAGTATTTGAACAGCAGACCCCCCTAGTTCTAGAGTATCTGCCTGTCTGGCCGCTCTCAAGATATCTTCTTTAATCCTGAAGTGCACTCTGCACACTATATCCCTCGGTCTGGAGGCATCGTTAGACTTGGGACCCAAGGCCCTATGAAAACGGTCCAATTCCACCGGTAGCGACACAGAGTCCCCTAGCAGAGAACCCAAGAAGGTTTGAATCGTCGCCTCCAGTTCAGGTATGGGGACAGACTCTGCCACCCCCCAGATCCGCAAGTTATTCCTGCGATGTCGGTTCTCAAGGTCATCCATATGAGATAGAAGGTGGGTGATCTGCTGGGAATGGGCTGAAAGTACCTTATGCTGATCCTCCAGCTGGTCGTGGAAGGCCTCCTGCGTCTTCTCCGAGGCCTCCACCCTGGCGCCCAGGTGCTTAATCTCCCCCTTGAGGGTCTCCATCTCAGAACGGTAAGTCCGCTCCAGCCTCTTGTCACCGCCAGTTCTGTGAGAAGGTCTGTTAGACGTTATTCTCTACCTCTTGCATGAGGTTCTTTGTTTTGGTTTCACTTTGTCATCTCCTTTCCTTCTCCCAGCTGTCCCCTATTTACACTAATTGTCTCCCCTTATATTCCCTCCCATACTGCCTCACTTTGCGGTTTATACTTCTTCCTGGATGAGTTGTTCACTGCTGATTCCTCAGATAAGTCCTTTTCCTTTATTTGTGTTTCCTTACTGGCTTGATTCTAGGTGACCCTGACTCCCTCCGTATTAAATGCAGGGAGCCAGTGGTCGTGTCCCCTCACTATTATAGGGTTTTCAGGTGTCACACAGTATAAGGTACGTGGGCCTGCAATCGTCTACCATAAAGACCTTTGCATGGGCATAGCAGTCAGGGAGAGCTCTAGGGGTTTTATAGGGCTCACCCATATGCTCCTTAGTTTGATGATTTCTGCATCACCATCCGTGACACCTCTGAACCGACTGCGCCAAGTCCTCCTTAGTGGGCAGCGCTTGTAGATAAGAACGGAGGTCCCAATCCCCATCCGGGGCACTAGATGCCGGGCTCCTGGTCTCCTTGTCGGAGGAAGGCGGGCTCGTGGTTCCATCTGCCGCGGGGAGACTTCTCCCGGTCGCCATCTTGGGCGTCTCTGGAGGTCCCGGAGCGGTCGTCTGTGAGCCAAAAAACTTGTGGATACAGGAACCCTCCGGCTGATGAGCGGGCTCCTGTGGCCCCTTGGCTGTTTTGAGACCCATTTTAGACCTTTGATAGGCAGGTAAAGTCGTCAGAATAGCGAGAAATGTGGAGATGGCTGTAGAGCTTCACTTCCATGCGTCCTACTCCGCCATGAGCAAGCCACGCCCCCAAGGATTTTATACTTGTTCCACTACCTTTGTAGTTTATCTCATTAAGTGCCCATGCGGGCTCACATACAGTCCTGATCAAAAGTTTAAGACCACTTGAAAAATGGCAAAAAATCATATTTAGCATGGTTGGATCTTAACAAGGTTCCAAGTAGAGCTTCAACATGCAACAAAAAGAAATGGGAGTGAGACAAAACATTTTTTGAGCATTCAATTTAATGAAAACAATGAATAAACTGAAACAGGCTGTTTTTCAACTGATCAAAAGTTTAGGACCACACCTCCAAAAAAAACCTAAACCCCCCCCAAAACAGAAATCCAACTTCCAAACATGAACTCAGTAATGAGTAGCTCCGCCGTTATTGTTTATCACTTCAAATATTTGTTTCGGCATGCTTGATGCAAGCGTTTCCATTAAGTGAGTGGGAACATTTCTCCAAGTGGTGAAGACGGCCGCACGAAGGCCATCTACTGTCTGGAACTGTTGTCCATTTTTGAAAACTTCCATTGCCATCCATCCGCAAAGGTTCTCAATTGGATTTAGATCAGGGGAACACGCAGGATGGGCCAAAAGAGTGATGTTATTCTCCTGGAAGAAGTCCCTTGTCCTGCGGGCATTGTGTACTGTAGCGTTGTCCTGTTGAAAAACCCAGTCGTTACCACACAGACGAGGGCCCTCAGTCATGAGGAATGCTCTCTGCAACATCTGGACATAGCCAGCGGCCGTTTGACACCCCTGCACTTCCTGAAGCTCCATTGTTCCACTGAAGGAAAAAGCACCCCAAACCATTATGGCGCCCCCTCCACTGTGGCGCTCAGAAAACATCTCAGGTAGGATCTGCTTGTCATGCCAGTAATGTTGGAAACCATCAGGACCATCAAGGTTACATTTTTTCTCATCAGAGAATAAAACTTTCTTCCACCTTTGAATGTCCCATGTTTGGTGCTCTCTTGCAAAGTCCAAACGAGCAGTTCTGTGGCGTTCAAGGAGACGAGGTCTTTAAAGACGTTTTTTGTTTTTGAAGCCCTTCAGTCTCAGATGCCGTCTGATGGTTATGGGGCTTCAGTCAGCACCAGTAAGGGCCTTAATTTGGGTCGAGGATCGTCCAGTGTCTTGACGGACAGCCAATTGGATCATCCGGCTCAGTTCTGATGAAATTTTTTTGAGTCTTCCACGTGACTTTTTTGTTCCATAACCCCCAGGATGATTTAAGAAATTCCAAATGACTGTCTTACTGCGTCCCACCTCAGCAGCAATGGCGCGCTGTGAGAGACCCTGCTTATGCAGTTCAACAACCCGACCACGTTCAAAAAGGGAGAGTTTTTTTGCCTTTGCCATCACAACGTGTGACTACCTGACAGAAAATGACAATGAATCCACATCTTTGCACAGATTTGGCCTTTTAAAGGCATGTGGTCCTAAAATTTGGATCAGCTGAAAAACAGCCTGTTTCAGTTTAATAGTTATTTTCAATTAATTGAATGCTCAAAAAATGTTTTGTCTCACTCTCATTTCTTCTTGTTGCATGTTGAAGCTCTACTTGGAACCTTGTTAAGATCCAGCCATGCTAAATATGATTTTTTGCCATTTTTCAAGTGGTCTTAAACTTTTGATCAGGACTGTATGTGGGAGAAACTTTGTACGTGACTGTACGTGACTGTATTTCACAACACAAATTGACAAGAAGGTGCAATAAAACAGAACTCCCGATTCCACATCATTTCATAAATGCAAGACATGGCATTATTCAATTGCAATTTCAAGTTCTGGAACATATTGCGTTACCCAGGAGGGGTTGAAACCGTATGCTGATGTTAAGTAAAAGGGAAGCTTATTGGATACACAAATTAAAAACCCTATCTCCTCATGGTCTGAATCATAATTTTGACTTTTGTATGTAACATTCTGATTAATTGGTCCCCTTTCAAATTCCTTTACAGACTAGATGAGAATATATCCATAAGGTACAGTAAAATCGTAGAGACTGTTGGTTCCTGTAGTTAGCGCAACAATACACCATCGCTGACGGCATTTCGTCATCACGCCATTACAGGCTTATAAGCAGACATGCGAAATTCCAAGTTAGGAAAGCCGGCATCCAGCACACTTTTCCAATCAAGGCAGATATCTCCCAGCAGGAACTTTTTGATATATACACCGCTTGCTTTATTTTCTTTCAAACCTACCATATGTAGTCTCTATACAAACCTTAGTATTCCAATATTGCTCTATGCAACTCATTGCCATCTATGCCCACCATCTAATTGTAGCCTATTTTAGGTTCATAACCGACTATTTTGAGGATATATACCATTTAATGTATACTACATACCCGCTATAATACCTGTATACTTGTGTGGTCCTGTGTGACCTAATGTGTTTTATATTTATTCTTATTTTGATGTAGGCCGTGATCAAGGTCAGGGAAGGACCGAAACGTTGGCCTTGCCAAACTTATTATAACTGGACGCATTAATAAAAGGTAAAAGCATATGTTGACAATTGACCGAGTGCCGTGATATTCTTCTAAATTAGCTTTATTTACATTACTTTTTTTTTCAAGCCTCTTTGGACCGTTACTTCAGTCATTAGTTATAACGTCATTAGCAGTGTTACTGAACATGTCCCCAGCAGGCTGCTTCTTTGATTTGAAATTGACTAAAGATGTAAATATGGTACAGTCACAAATTCTATCCCTGCTACCCGCTGACCAAAGCCTGCAGCTTTGATTATACAACCAAAACTTAATCTTACCACGTCCCAGCCATTGCATCTAGAAGGAAAGTATGGTGGCCCATTGAGGTACCATAAGGAGACACATAGAGTGTTTATGGCTTCATTATACTAACCTGTATGGACTCCATGTACCGCCATACTGGGGTAGTGTATAAGCACTAGAAATTAGAGCACTAAACCACACCAAGCATGTTGTTCTACTGCTGGGGTTTAACGTTCTGAACATGCCCCACTCAAAACTGTCCATTTCATGTATGTAAATGATAGCATTTCATGTATGTAAATTATAGGAAAAGTTTGAGTGTGCATGTAAGGAGGGCACCTCTAACCACCCTATCTACCAAATTGTATCCTTGTAACTGTAACTTCCGGTGAAGTGAGAGAGGAGGCATGGAGAGCAGTCTGCGTCATAGGGGAGCAATGAGAGCAATCTGTGTAACTGTCGGGATTCGAACCCATGACCAGCCACATCCCAGGCGGTAGCCCTGCTTACTAGGCTACCGTCCTCTCTGGACATTCCTCCCTGAAGCCTATTAGTTAACCTCAGTCTTGCCAAGCCTTGCTCATTACCCTTGATTCCCCATACCTGGTACTTCCATATATAAGTCCAGCCCCTTGCACTACAGTTTGCTGATTATTGAGCTCCTGAGCCTTGATCAAGCTTCTCCTCATCTGCTGCTCTTGCTACTACTGGAAGTCCACTGCTGACCAGGAATTGCCTACCGACTACTCTTCTGCTTTGTCCCTACCTACTGAACTGCTACCACCGTTGCCATCCAGATTGTCTGACCACGCTTACTGCCGCCTGCCCTGACCCACCGCCTGCCTACCGACTACTCTTCTGCTTTGTCCCTATCTACTGAACTGCTACCACCGTTGCCATCCGGATTGTTTGACCACGCTTACTGCCTCCTGCCCTGACCCACCGCCTGCCTACCGACTATGCCTCTGCCAGACTTCCTGCACCTACTACCTGCCTGCGGTCCTTGCCACTGGGCTCCACTCCTACCTCCAGCCAGCGGTCCTCTGACTCAGGTGAGCCTGTAGGACTGTTACAGTAACAGAGGAGTCAAGCAAACAATCTGTGAGAGAGAATGGGAACCTGGGGGACTATGAGAAAGGGAACATGGGGAGTAGGTTCTGAGAGAGGTAGGCATAGGGGGAATTCTTATAGCAATGGGGCATGGGGAGCAGCCTGTGTAACAGAGGGGTCATGGAAACAATCTGTGAGAGAGAATAAGAACCTGGGGGTCTATGAGAAAGTGAACATGGGGAGTAGACTATGCATGGGGAGCAGGTTCTGAAAGAGGTAGGCGTAGGGGGCAGTCTGTGAGAGACGTGGGGGCATGGAGAGCAGTCTCTGTAATAGAGGAAGGCACAGGGAGCTTTGTCAGTGTAAGCCTAAAGGGCAGGAGCGAATTGGAAACTTAAAATGGCCCTGGAAAAAACAAAAAGTGGCCCTATGTTGTAGGCAGGACTAAATTGATATAAGACGGGGCAACATAAGTAGGCAGGGACAACAGAAGTAGACAGGGCCTGCAATACCATAGTGCAGCACAAAGTACCGCCGCAGCAGAATCAAATACCACAGTGCAGCACAAAATATTGCTACCCTCTTCACGATATTTAACTGTATCATCATTCCGAGGACGACAATACAGTTGCGTTTGGGAGGGCAACTGCGGCCGTTGAGCATTAGATCTTTAAATACCTGGCCTGCGGTCATCAGGAGAGCTTGGGTGGCCCCCTGAGCATCGGCCTACCAGAAAATTCACTGTAGGGTCTAAGGCCAATCCGCCCCTGCTGAAGGGTCGAGTAATCCACTTGACCCCATTGAGGTACCATAAGGAGACACATAGAGTGTTTATGGCTTCATTATACTAACCTGTATGGACTCCATGTACCGCCATACTGGGGTAGTGTATAAGCACTAGAAATTAGAGCACTAAACCACACCAAGCATGTTGTTCTACTGCTGGGGTTTAACGTTCTGAACATGCCCCACTCAAAACTGTCCATTTCATGTATGTAAATTATAGCATTTCATGTATGTAAATTATAGGAAAAGTTTGAGTGTGCATGTAAGGAGGGCACCTCTAACCACCCTATCTACCAAACTGTATCCTTGTAACTGTAACTTCCGGTGAAGTGAGAGAGGAGGCATGGAGAGCAGTCTGCGTCATAGGGGAGCAATGGGAGCAATCTGTGTAACTGTCGGGATTCGAACCCATGACCAGCCACATCCCAGGCGGTAGCCCTGCTTACTAGGCTACCGTCCTCTCTGGACATTCCTCCCTGAAGCCTATTAGTTAACCTCAGTCTTGCCAAGCCTTGATTCCCCATACCTGGTACTTCCATATACAGTATAAGTCCAGCCCCTTGCACTACAGTTTGCTGATTATTGAGCTCCTGAGCCTTGATCAAGCTTCTCCTCATCTGCTGCTCTTGCTACTACTGGAAGTCCACTGCTGACCAGGAATTGCCTACCGACTACTCTTCTGCTTTGTCCCTACCTACTGAACTGCTACCACCGTTGCCATCCGGATTGTCTGACCACGCTTACTGCCGCCTGCCCTGACCCACCGCCTGCCTACCGACTACTTTTCTGCTTTGTCCCTATCTACTGAACTGCTACCACCGTTGCCATCCGGATTGTTTGACCACGCTTACTGCCTCCTGCCCTGACCCACCGCCTGCCTACCGACTACGCCTCTGCCAGACTTCCTGCACCTACTACCTGCCTGCGGTCCTTGCCACTGGGCTCCACTCCTACCTCCAGCCAGCGGTCCTCTGACTCAGGTGAGCCTGTAGGACTGTTACAGTAACAGAGGAGTCAAGGAAACAATCTGTGAGAGAGAATGGGAACCTGGGGGACTATGAGAAAGGGAACATGGGGAGTAGGTTCTGAGAGAGGTAGGCATAGGGGGAATTCTTATAGCAATGGGGCATGGGGAGCAGCCTGTGTAACAGAGGGGTCATGGAAACAATCTGTGAGAGAGAATAAGAACCTGGGGGTCTATGAGAAAGTGAACATGGGGAGTAGACTATGCATGGGGAGCAGGTTCTGAAAGAGGTAGGCGTAGGGGGCAGTCTGTGAGAGACGTGGGGGCATGGAGAGCAGTCTCTGTAATAGAGGAAGGCACAGGGAGCTTTGTCAGTGTAAGCCTAAAGGGCAGGAGCGAATTGGAAACTTAAAATGGCCCTGGAAAAAACAAAAAGTGGCCCTATGTTGTAGGCAGGACTAAATTGATATAAGACGGGGCAACGTAAGCAGGCAGGGACAACAGAAGTAGACAGGGCCTGCAATACCATAGTGCAGCACAAAGTACCGCCGCAGCAGAATCAAATACCACAGTGCAGCACAAAATATTGCTACCCTCTTCACGATATTTAACTGTATCATCATTCCGAGGACGACAATACAGTTGCGTTTGGGAGGGCAACTGCGGCCGTTGAGCATTAGATCTTTAAATACCTGGCCTGCGGTCATCAGGAGAGCTTGGGTGGCCCCCTGAGCATCGGCCTACCAGAAAATTCACTGTAGGGTCTAAGGCCAATCCGCCCCTGCTGAAGGGTCGAGTAATCCACTTGACGCCAGGTATGGAGCATTAACCCTTTCTCTGTCCTAGACCACCAGGGATATCGACACTAACCCCTTACTCTTCCCTGGACCACAAGTGTTTCAGGCATTAATCCATTCTCTGCCCTAGACCATAGGGCTGTTGCTATATTATTCGGCTGTATACAACAGTAACTGTTTGGGGCTGTTTTGGATCACCTAATATAGAAGTAACAGCACTAGCATCCCCGCTCACTAGCTACAAGGTCTCTGAGGGAACACTGGTTATAAATGGAAGCCACACACATATGTGAGCAGTGCTTTTTACGGTTCAGGTTCGTATTGTCTACATTGAACTTTTAATGTCTGTTTCCCTGCTGGATTTATGGAGTATTTGTTTACATTGACTATTTCACCCCTGTATCTGGTGCTCCCTTGATTAGGCCATATGTAGCCTCTCAACCTCTTGTTCACACCTGATTGAATACTGAGTGGTATAAATCTAAGTCCTTAGGTCTTTTCAGACCTTGGTCTTTTCGATGCAACATCTTTCAAGTGCAACTCTTAGGCCCCTTTCACACGGGCGAGTATTCCGCGCGGATGCGATGCGTGAGTTGAATGCATTGCACCCGCACTGAATACCGACCCATTCATTTCTATAGGGCTGTTCACATGAGCGGTGATTTTCACGCATCACTTGTGCGTTGCGTGAAAATCGCAGCATGCTCTATATTCTGCGTTTTTCACGCAACGCAGGCCCCATAGAAGTGAATGGGGCTGCGTGAAAATCGCAAGCATCAGCAAGCAAGTGCGGATGCGGTGCGATTTTCACGCATGGTTGCTAGGTGAGGGTTAAAAAAATTGAGGGTTAAAAAAAATAAATAAATATTAACTCACCTTCTCCTCTTGTTCGCGTAGTTCCCGGTCTCTTCTTTACTTCTTTAATGATGAACTACCGGCTAGGACCTGTGGTGACGTCAGATCACATGCTCCAATCATATGGTCCATCACCACGGTGATGGACCATGTGATTGGAGCATGTGATCTGACGTCACCACACGTCCTTTAGCCCACAGCTCATCATTAAAGAAGTAAAGAAGAGACCGGGAACTACGCGAACAAGAGGAGAAGGTGAGTTAATTTTTATTTTATTTTTTTAACCCTCAATTGATCACCTACTAAGCATTCTGTATTCAGAATGCTATTATTTTCCCTTATAACCATGTTATAAGGGAAAATAATAACATCTACACAACACCTAACCCAAGCCCGAACTTCTGTGAAGAAGTTCGGGTTTGGGTACCAAACATGCGTGATTTTTCTCACGCGAGTGCAAAACGCATTACCCATCCACCCATCAAGGAACTATTCATCTCTCCCTCCATCTTACCTTCTCATCTGACTGCTTGCACAAACCTGTTTGGCAACGTAAAACACTTCCTTCCCAAACACACACAGATACCTCCTGCCCTCTCTTATTCTCACCTACTAATAATTTCTCTGCTTCTCCTTATTGCTGGTGATATCTCTCCAAATCCAGGCCCCCCCTAAGCAAATCCCCACTATAACCTCTACGTCCCAGTACAAATCTCCTTCTACAAATTTCTGCAACCCCTTAAACCTAATAACCATTCCTCTGCTCCTTTGGTTCTTCTTGCAGGAGCATTATAGAATGCACGCTCTGTCTGTAACAAACTGTCGTACATTCATGATCTTTTCATCTCTCGAAAACTTTCCTTTCTGGGTCTCACAGAAACATGACTGACACTCTCTGACACCTCCTTCCCTGCTGCACTCTCCTATAGCGGATTTCATTTCACTCCCCCCCCCCCCTGCTCCGGGTGCAAACATGGTGGAGGAGTTGGTCTTCTCCTATCAGACATTCATTCATTTGAAGTACACGCTGTTCGCATCTATTCTCCCTCATACCTTCAAGTAGCTGTCATTTACGGCCCCACCAGGCCCAGCCACCATCTTTCTTGACCACTTTAACACCTGGCTACTACACATTCTTTCTTTCGACATCCCCACTATCATCATGGGTGACTTCAACATCCCTATTGACACCTGCCACTCAGCCGCCTCTAAACTCCCATTGCTCTCTTCCTCCTTCGGCCTCTCACAGTGGTCTTCTGCTCCCACCCACAGAGATGGTCACACTCTGGATCTTATCTTTACCCGCCTCTGCTCCCTATCTAACCTTTCTAATATGCCTCTCTTCCTATCCGATCACAACCTACTCACCTTCTCCTCATTGGTCTCTTCTGCTGCTCCCCCGGTCCACACACTAGCACACCCCACAGGAACCTTAAACATCTCGACTTTCACTTTCTTTCTGACTCTCTTCTGCCACTCTCTACTATTTGTTCCTTCCAAGACCCAGATGCTGCCACCACCCTATATAACACCACAATAAGTACAGCTCTGGACACTGTTGCCCCCCTCACACACAACAAAACCCGAAAAATCAACAGACAACCCTGGCACACCAACCTGACCAAAAAACTCAGATAAGCTTCCAGGGCTGCTGAGCAGCGATGGAAGAAATCCCATTCTAAAGGTCAATTCACCGCATACAAGCAATCCCTCCTCATATTCAAATCCTCATTTGCTGATGCAAAACAGGCCTACTTCTCATCTCTCATATCTTCCCTGGCCCACAGTCCTAAGCAACCTTTTAACACTTTTAACTCCCTTCTTCGTCCCCCAGCGCCCCCACCCTCTCCTCTCATCTCAGCCGAGGACTTTGCCGCATACTTGAAACAAAACATAGTCAACATCAGAGAAAGCTTCAGTGCACAGTCCCCACAGACCCTCTACACAACTGCTCGGTCCTCTTCTCCCAACACCCGCTTCTCTACCATTACAGAAGAAAGAGTCTCCACTCTACTCTCCAGATCACATCTCACCACCTGTGCACTTGACCCAATCCCATCCCACCTCATCCCTAACCTCACCACAGTGTTGATCCCAGCCCTAACTCATCTCTTCAACCTATCACTAATCTTTGGTGTCTTCCCCTCTGGTTTTAAACATGCTACCATTACACCCATCCTCAAAAAGCCTTCACTTGACCCATCTTCTTTGTCAAGTTATCGCCCCATATAATTTCTTCCGTATGCCTCAAAGCTACTTGAACAACATGTCCATTCGGAACTGTCCTCTCACCTCTCCTCCTGCTCCCTCCCACCTACAATCTGGCTTTCGACCCCACCATTTAAATGAAACTGCCCTTACCAAAGTCACCAATGACCTACTAACAGCCAAAACCAAAAAACATTACTCTGTCCTCCTTCTCCTTGACCTGTCCTCTGCCTTTGACACTGTCAACCACTCCCTTCTGTTGCAAATTCTCTCATCTCTTGGCATCACTGACCTGGCCCTCTCCTGGATCACATCATACCTCACAGACCGAATGTTTAGCATCTCCCACTCTCACACCACCTCTTCGTCTCATTCCCTCTCTGTTGGTGTCCCGCAAGGCTCTGTCCTAGGACCCCTGCTCTTCTCTATCTACACTTTTGGCCTGGGATATCTCATAGAGTCCCATGGCTGTCAGTATCACTCTTAGGCTACATGCACACGATCGTATGTGTTTTGAGGTCTGCAAATTGCGGATCCACAAAAAATAATTGATTACATTCGTATGCCATCCGTTATTTATATTTTTTTGGGGGGATCCATTGTAACATAGCCTAAAACGAACAAGAATAGGACATGTTCTATTTTTTTTGCTGGGCTACAGAACGGACATACTGATGCGGACAGCACATGGTGTGCTGTCCGCATTTTTTGCGGACCCGCTGAAACAAATGGGTCCGCATCCTATCAACAAAAAAAACGGAACGACACGGAAACAAACAACGTTCGTGTGCATGTAGCCTTATGCTGATGACACACAAATCTACCTCTCTGGTCCAGACATCACCACCTTTTTATCCAGAATCCCACAATGTTTATCTGCTATATCATCCTTCTTCTCTTCTCGCTTACTAAAACTTAACATAGATAAAACAGAATTCATCATCTTTCCCCCATCTTGCTCAACCCCTCCCAGCAAACCTATCTGTCACGATCAAAGGCTGCACTCTCTCCCCGGTCAACCAAGTCCGCTGCCTTGGAGTGACCTTGGATTCTGCCCTCTCATTCCGACCGCACATCCAAGCCCTTTCCACCACCTGCTGCCTCCAACTCAAAAACATCTCCCACATCTGCGCTTTCCTCAACTTTCATCTCCCGCCTAGACTACTGCAACATTCTCCTCTGTGGCCTTCCAACTAGCACTCTCGCACCCCTCTAATCTACCCTCAACTCTGCTGCTCGACTAATCCACCTCTCACCCTGTTACTCCTCTGCCTCTCCCCTCTGCCAATCCCTTCACTGGCTCCCCATTGCCCAGCGAATTCAGTTCAAAATACTAACAAATACATACAAGGCCGTCCACAACCTTTCCCCTCCCTTCATCTTTGAGCTACTTTCCCAATACATCCCCACATGCAATCTCTGATCCTCACAAGACCTCTTTTTCTCCTTTCCTCTTATCACCTCTTCCCACAATCGTCTCCAAGATTTCTCCCGTGCATCCCCCACACTCTGAAACTCGCTACCCCAACATATCAGACTGACAGTGGAATTCTTCAAAAGAAACCTAAAAACCCACCTCTTCAGACAAGCCTACCAACAGTGCTGCCTCTATACCGCCATGACCAGCTTCCCCCTCACCTACTGTGTCCTTCTCCCATACCATGTAGATTGTAAGCCCTCACGGGCAGGGCCCTCTCTCCTTCTGTACCAGTTTGTAACTTGTCTTGTTTATGCTTAATGCAATTGTCTGTATTATGTATGTATACCCCTTTTCGTATGTACAGCGCTATGGAATGAATGGCTCTTTAATAATAAATAATAATAATAATAGTATTGAGGCGCTTTTACCTTTTCCCAATCTTAATATCTTTGTACGACTACAACCAGTACAAGCAGAACAGTGGAGTAGTACATTTCCAGTAGAAGAGTTTATTGGCATCAACACTTGCTTTACAGCTGTACAAATAATATGAATAGTTCCATCTGCAATGTGCACAGTTATCACACTCGCTGCTAGCAATATATTATCTACACATTGCTGAGACGTTATATAAACCATTTCTTATTGTCTTACCCATGGGGTAATAAGTCCACTCCATTTCCTCAGTGCGTTTCATAAAATATATATTCCTACAGCACTACAATTAAACATGATACAATCCACGTGTACACTAACACTGCATTGCAATTCCCTCAAGGCACTGGCTTGCTTGCTGATTCATATTACACCGTGAAGTTAGTGATGGACGTCAAGTTAGGGAGGCAACAAACGTAAAATAACCAATTAACTATGACCTACCAGCTCTCATGACGTGTCTGGTTTAGTAAAAAGTTCAATTTTGGAGTATCTTTTTTAGAACTCATTTTGCCATTCCTCTTCGAAATATATAACTAGGGCCGGCCCTCAGATTTCTGCTGCAAATTTGAAGTTTTGACGGTTGCATGCGCAGATTGGCCCCATTCTACTGTGGCCAGTCCGCATGTGCTGCTTTTCTTTTACCTTTAACATAGATTTCAAATCCATGCTTAAAAATTACCAGGTCATATAAAGTACAGCATGAAAAACAAAAGCAAGCGAATTTCAGCATGTAATAATATGTGCTGAAATCCACGTGAATAAAAGAGCCCTTATGTTGCTAACTTTAGTCAGTGGGGTAGTTCCCCTACTTCAGGGACTCTCAGCATGACTGGAGAGTCTACAGCTATTAGGGCACGCTGGGAATTGTAGTTTTGCAACAGCTCGAGGGCCACAGGTTGAGCATCCCTGCCCTACATTGTCCAGTCAGTGCTGTGAGAATCAGACTGCGGAGGAACACACCCTTTGACAAGGGGAATGGTAATGCTCAGTTTTCAATTTATTAATACATTTCTAGAAGGAATAACAGAAGAACAACAGAACACAGTTCTAAGAAAAGATGCTCCAGCTTTGTTCTTTTATGAGGAATTCAATGACTTACTAAAACAGACATGTCAAGAGAGCTGACCATTAGTGACCATGAGTAGAAAACTTGAAGGGGCTGCCCTATTCACGGCTGCTCTGTTCCAGCGGCGAGGCTCCTGCTGACCGTCTGCAGTCACATGCAGCCTGGGGAACACATCACCACTGAGGCCAGTGATTGGCTGCAGCAGTGCCCTTGGCCACAGAAGGAACGTCATACTTAGGGTCCACTAGAGACTAGAAGGAGTGGGGACGGGAGCCTCGCCACTGGAACTGAGCAGCAGTGAATCGGTAGGTGTATGTTTTTTTCTTTATTTTAAACAGTTTCTGGGCCATTACTAAAGTTTTTTTGGGGGGTTGAGCAACCCCTTTAAAGGGGTTGTCCGGGTTCAGAGCTGAACCCGGACATACCTCCATTTTCACCCAGGCAGCCACCCTGACGAGCATCGGAGCAGATTATGCTCTGATGTGCTCCCTTGCCCTGCGCTACATTGCGCAGGGCAAGGACTCTTTTGTTTACAATAACGCACTGCCGGGCGGAAGCTTCCGCTCGGCAGTTTGTTTGGTGACGTCACCGGTTCTGATGGGCATGCTTTCGCGCTGCCCTAGCCGCTAAAGCCCGCCCATCAGTGCCGGTGATGTCAACGGACTTCCTGGCAGCCCCATGGAGAGCCCGGTACGTCGCCAGAACTCCGGAAAATGCCTTTGCCCTGCACGATTTAGTCAGGGCAAAGGAGAGCATCGTTGCATGAACTGCTTCGATGCTCATGTCAGGGGGGCTGCCTGTGAAAATGGAGGGATGTCCGGGTTCAGCTCTTAACCTGGACAACCTCTTTAAGCCTTGTGTTTGAGACATAGCAAATTCACACCTAAAAGAGCTCCTAGCCTTTTTGCTGCAGGGAAATAGTGCATCTTCCAAAATGCTGTCACCCCATGGTGCACCCCTGTCCTCTACAGTCATGAGCATGATTACCAATTAACTTGCATATTCAATAATTTTACATTATAGGCTTCATATATAGAAATATTGCAAACAAAAAGCGTAGTAGTTACAATGACATTACAGCTTTAATGTTTCCATGGGTTGAAAGAACCGATTTGTTCTTTTTGATATGGACAGCTGCTCTATAGAGTGGAGCATCTCAGTGACTTGACCCAACCCTGGAAATACTGAATGTGCTTGTGTATATTGAACACTGGCACTACTGCCATTGTGGTGAAGACACGTCTACATCAGCAAATAGAATATTGGGACCTGCCATCCACAATAATGAAATAAACTGTATGCTTCAATGAAGCCAAATTTCCAGATTCTAGAGTGTAGATGGACCAACCAGCTAGTGATGACCACATTGGTAGTTTAGATGCAAACCATCAGTGAAAAAATACCTACCAAAAGGCTGGCTTTATATATTAAGGCAAACCATTTGCCATTAAAGGTATTCTCTAAGAATGATTGAAAAATGGCCACCAGAAACCTGTTCTAGAATGTGAACAGGACTGTTTGCTACCACTTGTAGAGACGGGGGAGGTACACACTACTCTAAAATAGATGATAATGATGAGATCCTGCCTATGATATACCATCATGGCTGAGCAGCCTGACAGGAACACTCACCAATGTGTGGTTTATGCAAGTGACAGAGAGTAATGTGTAATGAGACTATAATGGGATTCGACGAGGATTCGGCAGCTTTCCTGCATAAATTCTGGCTTTCTGCTGCAGCAGTATTTGTTTGGCCAAAAGCCGGCATTTATGCTAAAAAGCTGTCAGATCCCATTATAGTCAATTGGCTATGCCAGATACGGTAACTCTGGTAGTCTGTTTGTCAGAACAGACTACTGATAGGGGCGGACTGGCCATCAACCCTACAAGAAATTTTTCCTAGTTGGCCGGGGTGGGTGGTCTGCCCAAGCCCTCCTCACACCGCCAGCCAGAAACGTAGTGATCTGTTGCTCTAGCATTAATGAATGCTAGAAGAATCAGATACTTATGCACCTGACCAGTGGCTGTAGGTTCCCCCCTCAATTCAAGTCCTCAGGATGGTGATACAGTTGAATACTGCATCTGGTGCGGTAGTATTTTGTGCTGCACTTGCCCTACCTACTACTGTTGTCCCGGCCTACTTGTATTGCCCTACCTTCTTTTACTTTGGAACCACCTCCAACATGGGGCTACTTTTAGGTTTTTTCTAGGGCCACTTTAAGTTCCCAGTCTGCCCCTGACTACCAGATTACCATTAATGCAGATATGAATGTAATCTTACATACCTACAGAGCTGACGTGATTGCACCATCCAGGAGAACGTTCTAAAAACCAAAGAGGAGGCTTTACATTCTATCAAATGTTTGTAATGCACAATTCTTTTTTTTTTTTTGCTTCTTTCTGGCTTATACATCATAGTGTATTTTTTATTTGACGTAAAACTTGTTATGACTAATGGGTATTTCTGCTGATATTAGTGTCTTTAGTAACAAAACACTGTACTCAATAAATACGTGGGGTCAATATCAGATCCCATCAGTTTTGAAAGTTTTTTTCTTAATCTGACCCTAAATCTATGGCATTCACACTGAGCCCATGTGGATAAGGGTAAGGCCACACGGCGATATGTGCAGTGCGATAGCAAGTCACGCGACACGAAAGTGTATGGGTGCATGGTGCCAACTTTCTTGTTGTGACACATGTAGCTGTGTAGCCTTAGCCTAAACACTAAGGGTGCCGTCACAGAATTTTATGCACCTAAAGAATCAGTTCCATTCATTTGAATGGAGAGGTAGACACATGGATTTCAGGTTAATGGAACTGATTCTCAGTTGCGGAAAATTCAGCAGCATGTGAAGGCATCCTAAATATGATGAAGAGGGGATGCTTGGTGAAGGTTTACACAGCATGCAGCATGGAGACCAAAAGGACTACCCAGTGGTGAGTAAACAACAGGGCCTAGACTATACTATATACTAATATATAGCAACAGGGGTGTAACTATAGGAGGGTCGTAAATTGCAGTCACATCAGGGACTTCATGGTGTCAAAAGGTTCCTTAACCTCATAGGAGGATGATACATTTGAAACCCTGTTACATATTTTGCACCAGGGCCTAAGGCCCCCTTTACACAAGCGTGACGGATTGGCTCCGGATGCGTTCAGGGTGCATTCAGTGAAACTCGCACCATTTTGCAAGCAAGTTCAGTCAGTTTTGTCTGTAATTGCGTTCAGTTTTTTCCACATAGGTGCAATGCGTTTTGATGTGTTTTTTACGTGTGTGATAAAAAACTGAAGGATTAAAAACAACATCTCTGAGCAACCATCAGTGAAAAACGCATTGCACCTGCACTTGCTTCCGGATGCAATGCATTTTTCACTGAAGCCCCATTCACTTCTGTGGGGCCAGGGCTGCATGAAAAACGCAGAATATAGAACATGCTGTGTTTTTCACGCAATGCAGAACTGATGCGTGAATAAAAAAACGCTCATGTACACAGACCCATTGAAACGAATGGGTCAGGATTCAGTGCAGGCGCAATGCGTGACGTGAACGCGGAAAGCTCGCTCGTGTGAAAGGGGCCTAAGACCTTGAAGTTACATGCAATCACTAGGACCATTAACGATATTCATATGTATATTACCAGCTATAGCCATATGACTATTTGTCCTCGGCATCGGATTACTCTAGTCACAGTTGTATGTAGTGATTACCGTGATTGTTTCCACATAATTCACTATTAGTGAAAAACTGTCCACAATATGGTGCTCTTACATTATCTTCATCTGACAATAGGGTAAAAATTGAGCTATAAGGATCGAAAATGCTCAATATGACACCCAGGATTTTCATTTTCTGCAATACACAAAACCAATTAGCTTACATGCTAAATGTTCAGTTCTGTATTTTCTTGTTCCAGCAATGAACATCCCAATTGCAGATATGGCGGCAGCCATTTTCTTGAAGCAAGTAATATTCACAAGTAGAGGCGTCATTTTGAGCTCCTAGACTGCTGCAATGCAGATCTATAATGCTCCAAAACTATGATGTGCCAGTTACTGTACTGCTGTTCACCTATGTAACACAAGGAAGGCAGTAACAAGGCCCTGGGTCCAACTGCAACCTTTCCACCCCCTATAGTTATGCTCTGTCCACAAGCAGCCAGGCAATTTTTGAAGAACCAACATCTCATTTATCAGGTCTCAATCTAGGACTCATTAGTTCTAATTGGGAAACCTTCCCCTGAAAGGCACCACTAGTTCTAGGAAATAAGCTGCATGGTATATGGGAGGTGATCGGTTACATCCAACGTTCTTATTTGACCCAGGACAAAGACTGAGGACAGCAGGCCTGTGTTCCATAGGACTGTCCACCACAACAGACCTCAGAGGGAGTGGCGCTTATGCAAATATGGCCAAAGCAAGTTTTTCTGGGAGTTTTAGAAGACTTTCCTGGGTGTATCAAGAATGGGAATTCAAATGTTGGGTAACATGTCCAATGCCACAGCTGCTATGTAGTCATATTTCATAAGCCATGATAAGGGTGAATCTTGGTCATACAGACAGGGCATAGCTGGCGGTATCAGGCGTGTCCCAGGAGCTGGATGCAGGCTAGGGGAGCAAACTGAATATTTGCCCCAGGTAAAAGAAAGTTTAGCTATGAACCATACAGGCCACTTTATAAATGCATACCAGACTAATTCATGTTATATTCTTGTATGGTCTCAGAAGCAGACTTTTGTACAAATATATTTCTTCTGTATATTTTACTCAAAGATGCAGGAACATAGATCAAAATTAGATACAGTTCAGGGTTAAACCATGGTAATGGGTACTATGCTAATAAGGCCAACATTCATTTTAGCCAGCCATCCCAGGCAAATTATTATAAGTGCCTCCTGATCATCTTAGTATGGACATATGTGGAGATTAAAGATTAATGACACAAAAGACTGATGTGTGTGGACACCTCTCAGATGCCTCTCAGGTGTCCTTAGGCAGCTGCCTTGCTTGATCGGCTGTGTCTCAACATAACTATGGATCTATATATATTATAAATAAATACAGAACAGTGGTTCTCCAAAGAACATATAGTGTAGGACAGTGTTAGAATAGAAATCAATTACTGTCTGGAACTGGGACCACACATGGTGAAATCAATGGAAATTATTAACATATAAAAGGCACCAATTGGCACCACATAGTGCTCTACAGTATCAATAAATTCTCTTTTGCTACAAGAATGTTTTTTTTGTCCATTGTTTTAAAAAGATGTGCCCAATGTATGAATCCCTTCCACAGAATCTCAGGAAAAAGTTTTACTGGTTCCAAATATTCCCAAGCCACAGTCTTCATTTAGCCCACCCTGTGCTAGCTTCTCCATTTATATAGGCAAAGCCGGGGAAATGCTGCATGTGTTCATAGTCAGAGTTACGTCTTGTAGACAGCGATGTGTACATGTCAGTAGAGCTTCCATATCTGGCAGAGTGCATGGTTGGATTAGTATAACAAGAGTTGCTGGATGCCACTTCTTGCCACCGTGGTGCGACCTGGCTTGGATGGAGTCTTGGAGTACTGGTCATGAGGCAAGGTTCCATCCGTGTCTGGCTGTTGAATGGATACTGCAAAAAAATAAAATAAAAGAATAATTATTTTATGTAGCATTAAAAATGACTCTAATTGGAATACCATTGGCTTGATGATTCATGTACATGTATTTGGCTACATGTACATGAAATTCTGATAATCTAGTTGTACAATGTATCCTTGTTTGGCCAATCTGCGGCAGTGTAGATCAGCCTTTACAATGTATGTCTTGACAATCAAACAATTGGTCAAAAACCATAAGTTGTATCTAATTTGGGAACATTTCATTATAAATGGCACCCAAAAAACTGGCATTTGGTTCCTAAAAATTCTAGGTTTGGGACTATGTTAAGATATTCTGGATCTATGAGAATTCAGGACCATAAGATAAACGTGATCGCCTTGCCATGCATCACCTCCAACAAGCTGAGTTGGCACAGTCTCACTACTGGGAGCCCACACAATTAGTTTGAGAGGCACAGTGTATAACCATGACAGCTGCCCACTGCTCCCTTTGACCAGGTTCTAGGCCTAAGCAAACACAGTAGGGTTCCAATTGGGTACCTCTGTCTATTGGTTAAAAAACACATACATTTAAGGGTTGGCCAAAATAAGACCAAATGTTAACACATATTTTTATAAAACTTGATGCTATAAACAGTCCCTGTTTATGAAGCATGGATTCATATCGTCTTGTCTCATATGAAACGCTTGGCTCTTACTGGGCTTCACTATATTCTATTTGCCCTCTAGCTATTACAGTTCAGCTTATAGGTCATTATAGTAGCAATTATATTTTGTAAAAAACTATAACATTTATATATACATGTTTTATTCACATTTTTCTTTATATATTTAAGGCTACACACTTTACAAACCAGATCCAGACTCCACAACCTTTACATAAGCTGTAACCATTGTGAATATGTCACTTGTCTTGGGTTCGACAGTTTTCCTACTTATCTACAAGTTAGAGGATTGTGAAAAGTAGACAACAGCACAGAGATGTTTTATTTCTCCAGCTTCTCAGTCACAGCTGTGAATGTCAGAAGTTTAAAGGACAAAAAGTATATTCTAAAAATAATACAGACTGTAAGTAACTTGTGCTGTATAATAAATGCTATTATGACGGGAAGATGGAAATTTTTGTCATCATGGGTCAGCTAATTGAAAATGACTCATTACTTTTCTTTTCCTCTAGCTTTCGTGAAGAGACCATTGAAAGACAATGTTTTAAGACCGTGTTGCTGGCATGCGTCTGACCAACTCTCCAGTGAACTCTCTATTCAGTCTTTACAAGCCATGCCATCTGCACAGATGTTGGCATGTTGCTGCCTCTGTCACCTCTCACACTGAGCATCCGGTTTAATGAAGGATATTTGGGCTCTGTGTTCCTAGTGATCTTCGTTGATAATAAAGGCGATACTTGTTGTGCTATTCTTGACAGGAAATTACCATTTTTCTGGTGCAACAAGCTCTAAGCTAGCAAAGAATATTAACCCGTTAGTAAAAGTTGGGGGCAAATGTCAATAGGCTTATAGAGTTCATCGGCAATGTATGATTAAAGAATTATATAGTGGCTTAACATTAAAAATGTATTTTAGAGCACACTTAACAGGCTAATGTTTCCCGTTTTCTGTAGATTACATACAAAATTGTAAAGTAGACTGGGGTAGAATCAGCAGAGTCATCTCATCATTAGGGGGGATTTAATGACAAAACACATCTCTACTGTACTGCTGGAGTGGCTTTCCATTAAAAAAAAAATATTTTGGGGCACATACAGTAGGCTGATGTTTCTAGTTTTCTGTAGCTTACTTTAGAGTTTTTCTATGTAAACTGGAATAGGATCAGTAGAGTCATCTCATTAGAATTGGGAGTGGATTAATGGCAAATCACATCTCTATTATACTGTTAGTGACCCAGATAAGGCAGGATAGCAGCACTATACACACAGCTTTCCAGTCACTCCCTGGTTTCTGGGGAAGGGACTTCATCTCGTACAGGAGAAGGTGTTAATCTATTGACATTTTCTATACATTTCTCTATTAACTCACATTCATTGCAGCTGCACTGTCTATACAAAGATTGCTGTAGTGTCTCCACAGCCCACAGGGGAGTGGGTTTGATGTGCACCAACTTAATAGGGTGGTCCTCCTAAAGGTATGTCATCAAGCTTAGTATGCATACTACTTCAAATGATTGAACAGGTACCAACCTGAGACGAGCTTCTGTGATACGCCGTATAATGAAGTGGTGTGGTAATCCCAGATTCATGTGGCAAAGATGTATATTGTGATGCAATTGGAATTGGATTCTGGTTGCTGTAGGTTCCATAATTATAACTACCTGTGTAGCTGAAAAAAAATAGATTGTAATTTATGCAAAATTATGGGGCAATCAGATAATTTTATTAAACGATTTTTTTTAAAACCATACACTAAAACCCTTACCATACAATATAAAGCGTGCATAGTCCAACATTACATCCCATCAGAAAATATGTCATGGCATTCCCACACGCTAGTCTTGATCTCCCTGTGCAGGAGCAAGATGCATCTAAATAAATCAGGCGCATCTCTGGCACTCTGTGCACCAGAAGTCCAAATCTACGCCAGCTAGGAGCTGGCGCAGACTTGAGATATAACTTACACCAGTTTCTGGTGTAATTTATAGTAAATCCCGCGGGCTGTGCTAAGCCCCTACCTTTTCTACATCATCAAGAAGCTCAAAACGTTGCAATAGTGGCATAAAAACATTGATAAATGCCCCTCAAAGAGTCTAATATCAAGAAAAGCCTGAGTTGGCAAATGTATCCGCTTGCACAACATAGACTGATACCTAACGATACATTTTCTTTTTAAATACCCTCTCTCCAGCCTAATAATACTATTCATCCTACTAAATAAATTCCTTCCTAGTGGGCGGACTAGACTGTATCCAATGATGAGCAAGGGTCTTACTTACCTGATATAAATATGTAGAAAAAGCAAATTCTTATATACTCTATGCACCAGAAATAGCTGCAAAAGCCTCTAGGCCTTGCACAATGTTAACTTAAAGGAATTAAGTTAAGGAATAATTCAAGTAATGGACTATCCCCAGAATTGACCATCACTAGCTGATTGGCAGAGGTGTCAGACCCTAGCCAATCAGATAGTGATGGGCTATCCTTGAAGATAGGCCATCACTTAATAAAAGGTGGACAACCCCTTTAAGGCAAGCACTTATGACCACTGCTTATCTGAAACTGGGCTCACATCACATTCCCATGTATGTTTGATTCCCATACAGATATTTACAGATTAAAGAAATGAACCCCTTACTCCTGCCTTTTTTAGTAGTGATCTAAATCAATTGGAGGTAAATACTACAGAGCCGCCCCTAAACTGTGCATTGAAGGCATGTTTGAAAAAACTGGAAAAATAACGACTCTGGCAGACCAAATTCCTCTTTGAGCTGATCAAACATTAGATACCTACTCTAGAAATATAATACCCTTTCCTTCCCATAGAGAATAGAACCCATCCAATCGAAATATTTCTAGTAGTTTAGGATTCCACCACAAGGGAGTTACAGACATGTACCCATTGATTTACATCAAATCTTAAAATTTGGTCCAAGTTTTAACCATTAGACAGACAGTAGGAACTCCAGATTCCCAGTCTAACCTGCCTCCATAACAGCAAATGGCGTCTGACGCCCAGTAACCAGACCTGTCCATTTCCCTGAGGAACTCAGCTTATCCAACTAACCCCAACTCTTAACATGATGTAGCTGTGCTGCTATAAAGTACTGTAGATCCAGGGATTTGAGGAATCCAGATAGAAGAATTAAAGGGTTTCTGTCACCCCACAAAACTCTTTTTTTTTTTTTTTGGATAGTTTATTCCTTATAGCGCGATATAGGAGAATATAATAGTCTTACTTACTTTCATGCGGCCGATTCTTTAGAAAACGAAGTTTTATAATATGTAAATCAGGGCTCTACCAGCAAGTAGGGCGTCTACTTGCTGGTAGCCGCAGCAGAAAACCGCCCCCTCGCTGTGTTGATTGACAAGGCCAGCCGTGATCTCCTCCTCCGGCCGGCCCTGTCAGTATTTCAAAAATCGCGCGCCTCTGGTCATTCGGCGCAGGCGCTCTGAGATGAGGAGGCTCGTCTCCTCAGCACTCCCTCAGTGCGCCTGCGCCGATGACATCACCGAAAGAGAAGACGTCATCGGCGCAGGCGCACTGAGGGAGTGCTGAGGAGACGAGCCTCCTCATCTCAGAGCGCCTGCGCCGAATGACCAGAGGCGCGCGATTTTTGAAATACTGACAGGGCCGGCCGGAGGAGGAGATCACGGCTGGCCCTGTCAATCAACGCGGCGAGGGGGCGGTTTTCTGCTGCGGCTACCAGCAAGTAGACGCCCTACTTGCTGGTAGAGCCCTGATTTACATATTATAAAACTTCGTTTTCTAAAGAATCGGAAAAAGAGTTTTGTGGGGTGACAGAAACCCTTTAAGGAGTGGATATAGTGATTGGTAAGAAAGGAGTAGTGAATAGTGATCTGGATTAATTAAGACTTTTACTTTTGATACAATATAAAATATATCCCTCAAAATATACTAGAGGTTGAGTGCAAAATACAATTTTCCACAGTCCCACACTCGGGGGGGCTCTTTGGAAACAAAGACAGCTGTGTCTACACTTATACAATCAGTGTCGGACACTAGAAGGTGGCAAGAGCTGATATGCACAAGCACCTTAGGTGCACAAAAACAAGGTAGCAGCAATCAATGTATACTGGCACCCTATGTGCACAATTCATTTCTCTGATTTGATATAGTGATTGGGGCAATGAAAGTTATCTGGGAAGTAGATGAACATTATCAGGAGTAGTCAAGAGGCCTATGAAGAAACACTAATGCCTTGAGATATTTGAGGCTCTGGACAACAAGTATGCCCCAGTTGAATAAGAGGAGGAATCGGTCTAGGGGAAGAAGGACCTTTGTCTCAGTTTATTCAGTGACCAGATCTCTTCCCAAACTTGGAGATAGTGCTCATAATGGAAGTTACAGATTGTGCCAAATCTTTAATATATACAACATATCATCTGCATAAAGTGATAGACGTTCCTCCCCACCACTACTATTGGTAGCCTTTTTTTTTTTCAGATTCTACTTACCCATGTTCCTCTCGGTGTGGATAGACAGGTATTCTGTGTGTGACAGTTGTAGGCATGTGTGGACTTCTCATACAGGGTAACGACTGTGTATTCTCTCCTGGTCCATTGGCAGCTGTGGTGACAGTATAGGTCAGTGACCATGTGTATGACTGCATTGCACCTGTAAAAATTAGTACCATATTATGAATCTTAACCATTTTGGGTGGATCTTCTTCCAGAAACTAGATTTCTGACTAGGGACAGGACAAACTGTTTTGTTGCCCAAACATACGGTTTTAGAATTCGTCCCTCCACTCTGGAGTGCAGCATATTTTGTTGGGCGGACAGTTCATTTAACTGCCTCCTCACCCCCTGTACCCTCTTCCTTTCGTACCAGTCTGCTGCAGAGAAAAGTAGTATTGCATGATGGCCATGGAGGTGAACTTATAAATCCAGGGTGTACAGTGAGTTATCTCATGCAGCATGTTGCGATACAATCTTGTACTTCAAAAGTGCATGCAATATATATGTGTATATTGCCTGTGAATATTAAATTCAAATTCAGGGCAAAAGAATATATAAAAAAAAATTCAATATCATAAAACACTTCAATCACATATCAAATGCAATTTTGTTATAACCCAATGGGGAAAAAATTGCATGTCATTTATAATTAACATCAAATTATAAGTCATATGTTGAATTGTTTGTGATCACCATATTGGCATAACATGAAGTGAAGTACACATTAGACCCAATAATGCATGATATCTGGTTGCACAAATGTGGTTAGGTAAGAATGGTTCCCTTTTAGCGTCCATGCATATAAACATGTATGGATCTATAATACAGGGTGGTCCAAAAGTATGGAGACACCTGAATAAATGGAAAACAGTCTGTGTGTGGCATGTTGCTAAGGGGAAGTGGGCAAATCTGTGAGGGGCAGTGTCCAACATGGTGGCCATTTTGAAAGCTGCCACCTTGAAACCAAGTTGATATTTTCAAATGGTATGGAGTGCATGTGACATATGTATCTGTACGAGGAACCCGGCACCCTAACAGACCACCCATTCTCCATGGCACAGTTGGCAAATTGCTTGCCAAATTTCACCAAACAGGTTCTGTGTTGGACCTGCCAAATATGGGTCCCCTTGCAATTGCTCTGACACCCATTCGTCCTTATTGAGATGATGCAGCAACTGAATCTTGTATGCCATTTGTGTGTAACCCGTATCTGCCCGATGGTGGTTCAACTTATCCCGCTCCCCTGTGACAGACAACAGGTGCTACAACATAGATATAAAGTTTGGATAGGGGGTCACTCAATATTAGGCAAACACACAGTAAATTGGTATCCACATCAGTGAAACCACTGAGGAAGGGGTCTCTTCACCCCCAAACGCGTTTGGTATGACAGTGAGGGACTGCTAAGAAGAATTATCTACAATCGTGTATCTACACTTGGATTGAAAGCTTTAAACTATCTGCACCAAAGAGATTTGAAAACCCCGCCTGGAATTACAGCTCACCTGACCTGTCCAGCAAACCACATGGGACACCACACAGGTCTTGGAAGGTCAGAGCGGTGATATCAAGCAGCACCGCTACTACATATCCAGGAGCGTGGGGAACTTCATATATAGACTTTGCCTAAAGGTCCTTGCAGCTCACAACAGAGCATTACACTTGAAAACCTTGGTGTACAAGCGGACCGATCATAGGAGCGGTAAAGTACCCTGCATAATTACAAATCTAAGTAGTGCTGCAATGTGGATATACTAACAACTCCTCAATTAATGTGGAACTTACAACCATAACAGTCTCAGGACTATGATGCTTGGAGTTAGCATTTAACAGCTACGGCCATACAGCCATTCCAAGGGTGCTAGTGCTATTGAAAAATAGCCCCTCCCAGGGACGTATTAGCACTAATCAATCTCAGATTTTCAGTGCATTTGACTATTTGCGGTATATTTTTAATTGTTTTTATGAGATGTTTTATATGTAATATTGTAGTGTGTTTATTTTTTAAGCCTATAAAATATATGTGGATACCTATTTACTGTGTGTTTGCCTAATATTGAGTGACCCCCTATCCAAACTTTATATCTATCTCCATTTACCAGCATTTGGGAGTGCTGAGGGGTAGTGCACCTTTCCAGAAGTAGAAAAGTGAGAGAGCCACCATTTTCTTTTCCCAAAGGTGCTACAACATACCTCCCAACCGACCCAGATCCGGCGGGACAGTCCCGGATTTCAGTGGCTATCCCGTGGTCCCGGAACGGGTGAGGTATATCCCGCTTTCAGGCAGCTGTCTCGGCTTCCATAGGATGCAGAGAGAGTTGCCTGTAATGATGAAGCAGAGAGTTGCTTTGTCTGTGCCAGCTTTGCTACATCCACTTTTTGGTGGGTCCGACACAGAACCTATTTGCCAAAAATTTGGCAATTTTCCAACTATGCCATGGCGGATGGGTGTTCTTTTAGGGTTCCAAGCATTGAAATCCGCAGCAATGACTCAGGTACTGTGCTCCCCAGAGATAAGCACAATCTCTGTCGTCTCCAAACATGTTATTTTAGCCTACTTTCACACTAGCGGCAGGACAGATCCGACAGGCTGTTCACCCTGTCGGATCCGTCCTGCCGCTATTTCGCCGTGCCACCGGACTGCCGCTCCGTCCACATTGACAATAATGGGGATGGGGCGGAGCTCCGGCGCAGCACGGCAGTGCACGGCGAGAGGCCGCCGGACTAAAAGTACTGCATCTCCGACTTTTTAGTCCGGCGGCCTCTCACTGCGCACTGCCGCGCTGCGCCGGAGCTCCGCCCCATCCCCATTATTGTCAAAGGGGACAGAGCGGCAGTCCAGCGGCACGGCGAAATAGCGGCAGGACGGATCTGACAGTGTGAACCGCCTGTCGGATCCGTCCTGCCGCTAGTGTGAAAGTACCCTTAGCAGCCATATCTGTGTCTGTAACAAAGAGAAAAATTTTAATAAGTTTGGCAGGAATAAAGGTATGTCACATATAAGCACAAGTTTGGATTACTCATCAAATTCTCTATATACATATCTCACATGCACCCTTTGACATATGAAAATATTGACTTGGTTCCAAGATGTCTGCTTTTAAAATTTAATACATTTTTTTTTTTTTTTATTGCTTCATATATATTTTGAATCTTATGATTTTTGAGCTACTTGGACAGCCCTGTGTGTATTTGACTTTGTAGAATCAGGCCATTATGAAGTGAAGACCACATTTTCTGCCCTTACAGGAAGGATTTTGCTGTGCGGACCACCCAGCTAGTTAGCTCATTAGTATTTACTTATGTAAATGAGTTGGTGAAAAATGTCAAATTCCTCAAACAATAGAGGCAATGAGAGCTATCATTTGCATTCCTTTAAAGGCTTATGTATATACAGCCAACCAGAACAGTCAGTGACATCGGTGCGCATGACAGATTTCTAATGGAAACTGGGAGGGGGGAACGATGGTCACTATCTAATCACAGTATGATAAGCCAAAGTTTATAACTACAAAAAAGTAGAAAAAGTAATGAAAAGTAGTATTTGCATTAATATACCTTTGCAAAGGATATGATTCTACTGTCTATCTATCTATCTATCTAATCTATCTATCTACAGGGCCGTCTTTAACGCGGGGCAAAAGGGGCAGCTGCCCCGGGCCCAGTTGCTCCTGGGGGGCCCAAGGCTGGAGGACCTTTCATGGATCCATACTTTATTAACTAAGTAACAGGACATGTAGGGCATACATGGGGGATGTCCCTGCACTTACTATTATTTCTGGGCGCCGCTCCGTTGCGCTGCTGTGGCTCCCGTTACATTCTTGCACGCTGTATGCTAAGTAACAGCATCAGAACACCAGGGAGGAGACATCAGCTTTGCTCTGTGGGCGTTTCTTCTCCGCGCAGCACAGAGCGTCACAGCCAGGGAGAAAAAAAACTCACCTTCTCCCTGACTAGCACTGGTTGGCTGAGATTCATCAATCAGTCCCTGCAAGGTATGCTATTCGGGGACCAATGCACAGGCAGGTTTATACATGCTGATGTGGGGTGGGGCAGTTGGAGGGGATTATTTACATAGCAGGACCTGGAAGGTTAGAGAGTTGAGAGTTAAAGGGGTTGGCCACTTTCTGGTTATTGTTGACCAATGTGTATATAAGATGATTATATGATGCTAATATTTCTACACTTCATAGGGTACACAAAGTCTTTTGTGCTGTCCACACAGAGGTCTTGTCCATAAAATGGCTGCTGATGGAGGGACTTGTGACCAGGCAGATCACCTCCATGTGAGGTCCCCTCCGTTCACACACACACACACTGCACCTGCCATCTGCACTTGTTCTGTTTGTCGTTTAGTGCAGGTGCAGTTTGTCTGAACGGAGGGGACCTCACATGAAGGTGATCTGCCTGGTCACATGTCCCTCCATCAGCAGCATGTGTCCAGCATGTCAGTGGTGTGTAGCTGTGTCCAGTGTGTTAGTGGTGTGTGCAGAATGTGTCCAGCATGTCAGTGGTGTGTAGCTGTGTCCAGTGTGTTAGTGGTGTGTGCAGAATGTGTCCAGCATGTCAGTGGTGTGTAGCTGTGTCCAGTGTGTTAGTGGTGTGTGCAGAATGTGTCCAGTGTGTTAGTGGTGTATGCAGCAGGTGTCCAGTGTGTCAAGTCTTGTATGCAGCATGTGTCCAGTGTTTCAGAGGCGTGTGCAGCAGGTGTCTAGTGTGTCAGTGGTGTATGCCGCATGTGTCCAGTGTGTCAGTGGCATATGCAGCATGAGTCCAGTGTGTCAGTGGCATATGCAGCATGTGTCTAGTGTGTCAGTGGCATATGCAGCATGAGTCCTGTGTGTCAGTGCATATGCAGCATGTGTCCAGTGTGTCAGAGGCATGTGCAGCATGTGTCTAGTGTGTCAGTGGTGTATGCCGCATGAGTCCAGTGTGTCAGTGGCATATGCAGCATGAGTCCTGTGTGTCAGTGGCATATGCAGCATGTGTCCAGTGTGTCAGTGGTGTATGCCGCATGAGTCTAGTGTGTCAGTGGCATATGCAGCATGAGTCCTGTGTGTCAGTGGCATATGCAGCATGTGTCCAGTGTGTCAGTGGTGTATGCAGCATGAGTCCTGTGCGTCAAGTGTTGTATGTGTTCAGTGTGTTAGAAGTTATATCAAGATAGCTTCATAGTATAATAATGCGATGTGGCCACGTATAGCCTCTGAGGGGCCTGCTTATTTTAAGCCCTAGTCTGGTCCACTCACACCTGATTGTCATCCCATTGATTGAAAACTTCTGAATCTAATTTCATCTTCATATTATCTGCTAGTCCTAAAGGTTCACATACTTTTGCCACTCATAGACATGTGATATTGCAGTCATGGCCAACCTGTGGCTCTCCAGCTGTTGTAAAACTACAACTCCCACCATGCCCTGCTGTAGGCTAATAGCTGTAGGGAGTCTGAGCATGCTGGGAGTTGTAGTTTTGCAACAGCTGGAGAGCCTCAGGTTGGCCAGCCCTGTGATATTGTATCATTTTCCTCAATAAATAAATTGGTTTGATCTGGTTATCTTTATCTACCCACTAGGTCTTCTACTGTACATGGTGTATCAACTTCCAGTGATTTCGGGTATACACCATTTTCATCAGAAGTTAAAGGGGTTCTGCACTTTCATTTAACTGATGATCTATCCTCTGAATAGATCATCAGCTTCTGATCGGCGGGGGTCCGACACCCGGGACCCCCGCCGATCAGCTGTTTGAGAAGGCAGCGGCGCTCCAGCAGTGCCGCGGCCTTCTCACTGTTTACCGCCGGCCCACTGACGTCACGACTAGTATCAACTAGCGTTGGCGGGGCTAAGCTCCATTCAAGTGATCTCAAGTGATCTCAAACAGCTGATCGGCGGGGGTCCCGGGTGTCCAGAGGATAGATCATCAGTTAAATGAAAGTGCAGAACCCCTTTAACTAAGAAAGCAATTAATATTGAAAAATTTAAAATGACTACTAGGTGTGTTTCAATCTGTGGAGCACAACCTCTGTCTTGCTGCACAGAAACACAGCTGATCGTCTGCCTCTGCGATCACCTGTGTTTCTGACCTCAAAGCTACATGCCGCTGGATTAAAGCTCCTGCTATCTAGTAGGAGCAGGTTGGGTTCCCAGTTATCAGTGATAATCAGCGACCCTGCAGGAAAGACAGAAATGGTTTATTACCACTTCTTACCTTCTTCTTTCTTCTGTTCATAGCAATCCATGAGTGCTATGCAGTGAATTGAGGAAGCAGATGTTCCACTGCCTCTGTTGGATCCAGTGATCACATGATCGCCAAGTGTCTCGGGGGCAGAGCAGAGCTGCAGGGTCTTAGCAGACCCTGATCATCTCTGCCTGTGTACAATGCCCCCACAGGTGGCTGTTATTACCTGTAACTGGGGCTCATTTGGATGTGGAGTGGAAAATACAACAAAAAACGTTATTGTCTCCAGAGGTCTTTGTAAAAATAAGTAAAAAAAATATATAAATACAAATAAAATAAAATAAATTAAAACACACGCCCACAGAAAGTCGCTATTATCACCACTTGGGGGACATGTTATGTGTCAAAGATAAATATAAAAAAATATAATAAATACAATTAAAATAATAAAAAATAAAAACGCACACGCCAACCGAAATAGATGTCATTATCACCTCTTAGCAGACGTATTATGTGCCAAAAATAAAAGTTAAAAAATATAATAAATTACAAATAAAATAAAACTGCTCACGCCAACAGACATTGTCACTATTATCACCTCTTAGGGGACGTAATAAATAAATACGTTTAAAAATAAGTAGAAAACACCAACCGAAACTGTCGCCAAAGTTGGCCAGTTCACACGAAACTATACGCATTATATATCTAAACGACTGAGACAAAATAGGGAACTTATTTTAATAATTTATTTTGGTGTCAATTTGCATGATTAAATAATAAGGAGCTATAGTTTCAAAAGAATGACTTTTTAAAAATGTTTGCAGTTTTCCCCAAATAAATTTAAAAAAAAACATAAAAAAGTCCTATGTGATGTGATGTCATAGAGGTGAGTACTCGCTAGAGACCCCAATCACGTAACAAATAAAAAGTTACAACCGTTAAACCATCATGTGCGCTAAAAAAAAGCCTTTTTAGACCTGGTGATCAAAGATGAGTACTTTACCTGCTAGGAAGGGAAAGTGCATATTGGTTATTGCATGGTGCCTGTCACACAGATATAACCTATAAATGCAGCGGTAATAACCAATGATCACCGTCCTCTGCAGTGAAGGAAGCCATTCATTTCTGAATGGGAGGCAGCATAGCAGGGAAGGAAATGTCACCACTTCAGCCCCTATTACACTGCATGATATTCAGCCAATTATTGGAAACAAGTGTAATAGAACTAAATGAGGGAGGAATCACTATGGAAGCGATCATTCCTTCCCCATTGACTTTGCATCAGCCTGTGTAATAGGCCAATGCAAACAAGCATTTATCAACATTTTTTGTGGCCACTTGAAATAGAACGATGAGACAATGTGGCCCTAAGAGCAAAAATGGTCGTGTACCCCTGGTTTAAAGTGCACTGAAACTTCTTGTGACATGTCAGAAGTTTTGATCACTAAAACGAAGGGGCATTAGTGTTCATCTGAGCACAGTCCTTTTGGCTTTCATCAGCTTTGCTTGGCTCTTCCCTGACAACAGAGCGTGCTGTGAACACATTCAAAGAAAGTATACAGGGTCTGGAGACCACATGCTCTGCTCAGAGTTGATATGACACGTCAAAAGTTTTATAAAAGTTTAGTTACCCTTTAAATGGATTGTCTTAGGGAATACCCTTACCAACATGCCCATTTAAAGGCCATAAATGTTTGATAGTTGTAGGCCCCACCACTGAGACCCATACATATCTCCTGAAGGGGGGGGGGGTTCTCTTATGTCTCATGGTCTGCTGTTTTCAGAACTTCCATAGAAGTGAATAGAAAAAGTTGCACATCCATGTCACCTCACCATTCACAGCAATCAGCATCAGGTGGAATGGGGTTTAGGTGTGAGAAACCCCTCTGAGTGGATGTGCCATAAACACTATTATAAGAGGTGTGCCATTAGAAAATGACTTATTTTTTTAAATCACATTTTTATATATTATTTTTTTCATTCTTGTCGATTTTTTTTATTTTATTTTACGTCTTGCTAACCTCTAGGCCTAAAATATGTCGAGACTTTCTGTATGCCTAGAAATCTCTACCATACAAGTCAATGAGGTCAGCTCCTTTCCATTGTGTCTGTGGCCCATGTAGCTGCTCTCAAAAGACAGGAAATATTGATATATTGTTGTCCTAGTGACCAGTGTGAAAACTGCACAATTTTAAGATTTTTAATTGAATATAGGTAGTAACATGGAAAAATTTAAAATAAAATCACCCAAAATTCTAAAAAAAATATGTTTAGCATGAAAACGTGATTTTAAACAATAGGTCACTTTCTGAGAACACATTCCCTTTAAGGCATGTCCAGTGTATGTCATAGAGGGGAGTACCTGCTAGAGACCTCCCTTTATGAACAAGAGTGGAGAACCACTAATTAAGAGCAGCTTCCACTTTGGTGGACCCAGTTTGCTCATATATCATGTGTTTGACCATTCGTTTGAATGAAAGGCATGTAATGAGTATATTTCCCTGGCACAGCACCTTCCTCTAGTGCTAACAGCTGATTGTCAGAGATTCCAGGAGCTAGACCTGTGGGGTATCTATCGTCAGGGTGTCTATCTTCAAAGTATACCTTCTTTTTGCATAAATAAATCCAGAATTTTCATGCCGGCCATTCACCCCCATGAGTACGTAACCAGCCTGATGAAGGGCATGCCTTTTGCCCGAAACGTTGCCTCAGTTCTAAAAAGGACCACTATGTCCGGCTAATAAAAAGCATTTAATCAATATTGGAGTGCTGTCTAAATTGTCAAATACAAGAATTTTAAGAAACATCATATGGGCAGAGTTGCCCTACAAGAATTTCTTTAGGGCTCAAACCTCATGTAAATTTCTACAGTTTTTGGGGGGGAGGGTGTTTTTTTTAAATATTATTTCCCCCGACCCCAAAAATATATATGCTCTTAATTCCTTTACAAGTATATTCTAATCTTGTTGATATTTCACATCCTAATTCTTAAATTTGTAGTTTTTAATTATTATATTATATATTAGTATATTATATGATTAATATTGAGTCATTGTTATATACTGTATACTGTATGTATGCTATTTTTATATGTCGACGTGATTTTCCTTTAAACTCACACAATGTAGACTTTAGTCCTTTTGAAAATCTATTAAGGTGCTTAAATACAGATCGTAGATTGAAAAGGTTAAACTTGGTTCTTTCAGGTCAGGCCTGCCTCTATGCAGAGTTTTTTTTTTTTTTGTATTTTATAATGTTTGCACTGTAGGTCACCACTTCTGAGTCCTTAAACATTTTACTGGAGGGTAAACTTTCTGAGAGTACCCAAACAAATAGCTCCCAAGTGTGAGAATGGCTCAGTGTTTTAGGCCGTAAAGTAAAGGCTCCATTGGGAGCCAGCAAGATAGATGAGCTGAATAGAAGCTGCGCGCATTTGTAATGGGCAACAATGTCCCATCATAAGTTGTAGGCCGGGCATTGACCAGAAAGGCATACATCACAGCTCTATAAACAGCCAACTTAACAATACAGACATCCGTGGAATGTAAAGCAGAAACCTTTTGCCCAAGGGAAAGTAACAAGACAATAAAGGCAGCCTCATACTGGTGAATAGGGGTTTACATAGTAGACTGTAAAATGTTAAAACAGCATCACTTTACTAGAATCGCACCTGTTTTTGTGGGATTTTAGGTAATGTTCACACAAGTGTTTTATTTAAATGTATATGTCTATAATTATAAAAAAGGAACTGTTGTATTGATGGATCCAATTGATTTTTAATGAGACTGATTGCATAATGGTTCCTTTGTCATACACTTGCATTCATTCCTATGGAAATCTTTTTTCTTTATGGGTCTTAAAATAACAAATGAAGGGTATCTAAATAGTTATAGATGACAGACACAGTGAGTCCCAAGGGGTAACTTGCAGTTCTTTGACCACAACACAAAATGTGTAACAAGGCACCCAACTATGGTGAGTAATTTATAATATTGGGCCGAGCTACCTTTGGGGACGTAAGGCTCCAGGGCTCAGGAATCATGCTAGCAACCTTCACATTTTGTGAATAATATTGGTGGCATGGGTGTTAAATATTCTTATTTCCATTGGTGAAACATATCTTGATGTGAAGGAAGGAGATGCCAAGTTCAATGTATTTATCAACCAACATGAGAGGACTCATCTGTGTTAGTCTTCAACATGATCCCACCAACTACATGGCTGATTCCAGTCAGATAGATCTCATGTAATGGTCTTCCATGTTTTCCTTGCCCTTATGTAGAGTTATTTTCCAACATTTCCTCCTGGCATAATGCAGTCAAAAGAACTATATCAATAATACCTTAATAACACTATTATAAAAATTAACATAATATTGTAAACTATATATGTAAGATATATATTTGCATAATCCCTTTTTTCTTAGAGTACCAGATAATAAGATGATCACAGGGTGTTCTGCAGCTCGGTCCAGCAACTAGATCATTTCACCTGCTGGACAATCACCACAGTTTCCACAGACTGAATGTTTATATCATACATGGATGTCCAAGTCCTTTAAAAAGAGATGCTCTTCATAGCTCCACTGCAGCCTGGCTAATATATGAGGGTAACCCGTTTAATAAACTCAGACAACCCTCTTTAAAACTATCAGCTCTAGTTTCATGAAACTAGGAAAAACTACCAAAGTAGAGCATGGTACACAATGCAAAAATTTAATGAGTGTCCTACCTGTTGTTACTGCCAATGCACTACTCTCTGGAGAGTGGTTGCTCACAGGTGATATTGCTGACGTGAGGTCAATGGATGTTGAAGATGTGTTCGGTGAGAATGGAATTGGAGATGGTGTGGAAATTGCAGGTTCTGCTAGTATAATCTCCTCTGTGTCCTCTGAGAAAAAAAATGTGAAACTCAATCAACTCATACAGTCTAAAAGTGCTTGTATAATTTCAATAGTTATCAGCCAACCCCTATCTCTCCCAGCTCCCCTATACAGTATCTATATACTAATACACACCTGGCCATATATATTTTCAGTGGGGGAAGAGAAGAAAGCTGCTGTCAGAAACCTCTGGCAGTGGCTTATCTCCCGTGAGAATAAAAAATCAGGCACTGAAATTCAGACAGGAGCATCCCGTTCTCTATTGCCGAACCAGCTGTTTTTGGTGGAAACGGCCAGCAATCTAGTCTGTTGTCTATGGAGACATTTACACTGTGCAGGTTGGATATCAAACCTTCAATTTTGTTATTTTTCTGAGATAAGTGGTACTAGATATATATATATATATATATATACCCACAATGTAGGTAATCCATTTTGTTCATAAGATTCCAAAGTATTAGTGTACTCAGTTACATCTCTAAAATATTACAGGTCAGATTCATATTTAGGCCTGATATGTATCACTACAATGTTATGTAACCTACTCTTAGTAGTCATTGAGCAACCCACTTACCGCTATGAGCTTCTCCTTTCATTGCCCTCATAAGCTCGTTGGCTCTCTCCTGGCAGTGTAATGACTCCAACAAATAAAGGACATAGTCATCAAACATTAAATGAATGAGGTGGAAAGAACCTGGTTAAAGGAAAGAAATTACACATAAGATTTTTACATTTCATCTCCGTACATTGAAGGAAGGAAGTTGTAAATTAATCTTTTACATATCATCTTCATACAATGGAGACAAACATAAAGTGTCTGATATCATGTCATAAAGGTCAGGAAACCTCTTTAAAGGGGTTATACCATGATTGAAGAAACACATGAAAACCAGACATCATATGTCACCTGGCACTCCCTCGCATGGAAATAGAGCAATAGTAATAGTGTTGTTACACAATATTTAATTGGCAAAATATATTAAAATACAACATCACAATACAATATTAAAATAACAATCGCTGCAGCGGAGACAATATCAGTCCCTAAAAATACCTAAAATCTAAAACTTCAATAAAAACTCAAAAAAAGTCCAAAAAGAAGGGGACCATACGTCCTGAATGTGCAAAAATATCGCAAGCCAAAAGTGTCAGTCTATTCCTTATAATAGTATTGGCATTCCTTTCTTATATGCAATATAACATGCAAAATCCATGCAAGGCACCTTTTCAAATATTCAGAATTGTCCGATATAAATATTCGATAAAGTATCCAATCGGACACCAAGTTTTTACTCACAGGTGAATGTCGATTATCCTGCAGTCCCAATATTCAATCCTTTTGATTTTTACTCACGGTATTTATTCACGTGGTTCTCAGTGTTTAGCGTCCCACCTGGTTCATTCGTCTCTGGTCTCTCTCGATCGTTATCCAGATCCGGTTATACGATCAGGGTGTAATATCGCGAGAGGTGAACTTATACTTGTACTGACCAGTTTGAATGGCTGAAATTCCGGGTCTTTATCTTTGGAGCGCTCCAATTTCTTTGTGTATCTCCGGATATTAGTAGCCGAACTTCCAGTGGGGGTCACTTGTTGGGGATGTCTTTGAAAAGACATCCCCAACAAGTGACCCCCACTTGAAGTTTTAGATTTTAGGTATTTTTAGGGACTGATATTGTCTCCGCTGCAGCGATTGTTATTTTAATATTGTATTGTGATGTTGTATTTTAATATATTTTGCCAATTAAATATTGTGTAACAACACTATTACTATTGCTCTATTTCCATGCGAGGGAGTGCCAGTCTCATACTACATAATATATACTTTTTATTACGCCTTTGTTGATTTGAGTGAATCAATTTGAGACTAGAGCACCCAATCCGGAATTGTAAGTGGAGTGAGTCTATACTACTTTTTATCATATGTCACCTGACAATCTCTTCCTTACAAAGCAAAGGTCTTGTACCTCACATAGATCCAGAGATCGACCCATTCATTGCTCAAATTGCTCTGCTAGTTTTGTTTCAGGTTGGCAGTTCAGGGGGTGTGTTTTTTCTCGGGGGGCTTGTCCTTTCTGCTGTAGCTCTTTCCCTGTAACTGCACCAGTTTCTAACAGAAGTTATAGTGACAGTTGAAGATTTACAGAGCGCGTGTGACCACCTCAGTGAGGTGGACAAGAAATAAGGAAAAGAATAAACAGCAGGTGGTACTACACGGATATACAGTCAGGTCCATATATATTGGGACATTGACACAATTCTAACATTTTTGGCTCTATACGCCACCACAATGGATTTGAAATGAAACAAACAAGATGTGCTTTAACTGCAGACTGTCAGCTTTAATTTGAGGGTATTTACATTCAAATGAGGTGAACGGTGTAGGAATTACAACAGTTTGCATGTGTGCCTCCCACTTGTTAACGGACCAAAAGTAATGGGACAATTGGCTTCTCAGCTGTTCCATGGCCAGGTGTGTGTTATTCCCTCATTATCCCAATTACAATGAACAGATAAAAGATCCAGAGTTCATTTCAAGTGTGCTATTTGCATTTGGAATCTGTTGCTGTCAACTCTCAAGATGAGAGCTGTCACTATCAGTGAAGCAAGCCATCATTAGACTGAAAAAAGAAAACAAACCCATCAGAGAGATAGCAAAAACATTAGGCGTGGCCAAAACAACTGTTTGGAACATTCTTAAAAAGAAGGAACGCATCGGTGAGCTCAGCAACACCAAAAGACCCGAAAGACCACAGAAAAATACTGTTGTGGATGACCGAAGAATTCTTTCCCTGGTGAAGAAAACACCCTTCATAACAGTTGGCCAGATCAAGAACACTCTCCAGGAGGTAGGTGTATGTGTGTCAAAGTCAACAATCAAGAGAAGACTTCACCAGAGTGAATACAGAGGGTTCACCACAAGATGTAAACCATTGGTGAGCCTCAAAAACAGGAAGGCCAGATTAGAGTTTGCCAAACGACATCTAAAAAAGCCTTCACAGTTCTGGAATAACATCCTATGGACAGATGAGACCAAGATCAACTTGTACCAGAGTGATGGGAAGAGAAGAGTATGGAGAAGGAAAGGAACTGCTCATGATCCTAAGCATACCAACTCATCAGTGAAGCATGGTGGTGGTAGTGTCATGGCGTGGACATGTATGGCTTCCAATGGAACTGGTTCTCTTGTATTTATTGATGATGTGACTGCTGACAAAAGCAGCAGGATGAATTCTGAAGTGTTTCGGGCAATATTATCTGCTCGTATTCAGCCAAATGCTTCAGAACTCATTGGACGGCGCTTCACAGTGCAGATGGACAATGACCCAAAGCATACTGCAAGAGCAACCAAAGAGTTTTTTAAGGGAAAGAAGTGGAATGTTATGCAATGGCCAAGTCAATCACCTGACCTGAATCCGACTGAGCATGCATTTCACTTGCTGAAGACAAAAATAAAGGGAAAATACCCCAAGAACAAGCAGGAACTGATGACAGTTGCAGTAGAGGCCTGGCGGAGCATCACCAGGGATGAAACCCAGCGTATGGTGATGTCTATGCGTTCCAGACTTCAGGCTGTAATTGACTGCAAAGGATTTGCAACCAAGTATTAAAAAGTAAATGTTTGATTTATGATTATTATTCTGTCCCATTACTTTTGGCCCCTTAACAAGTGGGAGGCACATATGCAAACTTTTGTAATTCCTACACAGTTCACCTGATTTGGATGTAAATACCCTCAAATTAAAGCTGACAGTCTGCAGTTAAAGCAAATCTTGTTTGTTTCATTTCAAATCCATTGTGGTGGTGTATAGAGCCAAACATTTTAGAATTGTGTTGATGTTCCAATATTTATGGACCTGGCTGTATTTTATTAAATAGCTTATTGGCTATACTAAATTTTTAATTACATGCAATTAAAGAAATATTCTGAATCAGGTGCTGGTTTGAAAAATTAAGAATATTTTTTGTGGCACACCCCCTTTAATGAGTCATACCATATTTATTTTGTATATTGCACTATATTATAAATTATATGGTTTTATTATACTTGTTTGCCCATTATATGATTAACCCAAGGGCATTTCTACAGCCCTCCTGACAAATAAAAATACATTAGTATTATAAATGCCCCATGCAAAGTGGGGGCAGGTCTAATTCAGATTTTGCATTGAAATCTAGGAGCCTAAAGTTACATCTCAGGGCAAACCATTGCTTTTGCATCCACAATGACTTTGGTACTAGGTACAACCACTATGAGATAAACAGATTCATTGCAACTGGTATAGGATGCTCCTTTCACTCCACAAACTTCAGAAGTTTTAAACATACCAAAACTTGGTGCACTGTGTAACGTCATGTCCCGAATGACTCTTGTGCCAAAACAAGACCAGATTAAGAGGAACTGCTGTGCCACCCTCTTTAATGACCCTGGTTTTTTGGACGCTACCTAGAATTTAAAAGAAAATTTTTAAATTATTTTTATAATAAAGATTAAGCTATTATTTTGATTTACCATTCACACAAGTCATCAGACTATTTATATGCAACCTTTTTTTTTTTTTAGCTTTAAATTAGAAAACTGAAGCATCATACTACCATTTTGTATATACACCTCCCATTCTGACCTATGTGCTTCCATGGTAACAGACTACAAACTCTGTCTGATCCTGCAGTCACACTTCCTTCTATCTCTTCCCTACTTTTTAGTATAATTTTGGCAAATTAGCAAGAAGTAAGGTACATCTGGAAGAGAGTAGGATTGCAGTCTGTTTAGCTTGAGCAAACTTTCAACTCTGATTTGATCCCTTACAAGCCAACAAAAACTGTGCAGGAATAATTAAGTTCAATGATCAAACCAGGCATGCTTTTAGTATAATAACCTAGATGATCTAATGGTCATTAGAGTAAACCAGAGGTCACATGTATGAAAACTGCCCTAAAAGAAAATGTCCCTGTTGTCTATAACAGCCAATTAGAATTCAGCATTAATCGTCTTCATGGGAGTGTCTGAGATTCGAAAAACGGGTCTGTTCTATTTAGTCAGAAACTGTGCTGCTCTTGTCCAAGGGGTGAATGGGGTTCTGCAACTTCTAAGAAATGTGTTTTAGCTGCAGTATCGGATACAGCCTATGGTCAAGAGTGGTGCTGTTAAAACCACCCTCTAATGGAGAAGCAAATTCTAAATTGCTTAAAGGGAATCTGTCATCCTAATTTGGATTATTAGCTACTGTAATACATGCATAGTACTTCAGATGACGACTCCAGATAACTATTTTTATTTCCCTACTGTCCCCATTACCCCATTGTCAGGACTCAAAGCTGTACTGAAATGCATTGTCAGGACTGCTGTGCTGTTCTAACATAATGGAGAGGACTGCAGAGCAGTCATGACAATTTATTTTAATGCAGCTGATAGCGGGGGAACGAGGGGCAGTAGGAAAATAAAAAAAATAATGATCTGGATATATTTGCAGTACTACTCATGTATTACTGTAGAAAACGGGGTGAAAGGTTCCCTTTAACCATGGAAGTCCTAATCCTGCAAGTTTACCCAAAAATAGAGAATATAGATGCTTTTTTACTGAACTATACCATAAATATACTACTTTTAGATTATTAGACATGTGTAAACTCACCTTCACAACACATCTGTCCACCATGGAATCCAACCAATCAATGTATGATTCAATTGGTGATTGTTCTTCTAATAAATGGTCAAACTCCTGATACACTGAAGAACCAAAGGTTAAATGTATCAGTAAGACAGAACTGCTCAAAGTAGATACTGGTCATTCCTTATGGAATTGTAAGTTTTAGTTCCTTGTTAAAGGGGTTCTCCGTGATTGATTTAAAATGGCCACCTGCAAACTGTCCTAGAATCTGAGAAGGACTGGTTGCCACCAGTTGCAGAGCTGTCTAGAGGGGTTAGGGGTTGTGGCCTCACTACACACTACACTGCTCTACACTAGATGGCAATGATATGATCCTTCCTATGATATACCATCATGGCTTAGCAGCAAACTCACCAATGTGTAGTATAGGCAAGTGCCAGAGTGTCAAGTCCTGCTCACATTCTAGGACCGGTTTCTTTTGTCCATTTTAAATCATTCCCAGAGAACCCCTTGAAAAATTTGTCAGTCAAGGGTGATTGTATGTAAAGGACGGGACTCGAAAAATGAAAATAAAACTCCTTCTAGATGTTGAGTCCTTAGGCTCCCCACGCAAAAAGCCTACTACTACTTTAAAAGTTAAGAAACTTTGTACATACTTTTTTGTATGTATGTTGAGATTTTTATAATTTTATCATCGAAGTGTGTTTCTGACAAAGATTGGGCATAAAATGGGAAGAACCCATCCTGTCAGCTTGATTGACAGGTCTCTTCCTATTTGCATATAGGGAGAAGCCTGTCAATCGAGGCAAGCTGGTAGGGTAGAATCCAGCGGGGGGACTATAGCTGTATGTAAACAGGGAACCTGTCTCCTGACAAGTTCTTTTTAAATTAGGAATGGGAATCCTGGAGAGAGACAGTCTGGTGTCAGGTCAGCTCTTCTTCCATGGGCCTCAATACCATATATTTCACTTATGTTAGCAGCAAATATATTATAACAATGCAAAAACTAGTGCTGCAATCCCCCATAGACTCCCTATCATTACCATATTTTTTATGCCATGTAAATTTAGAAGCAATAGGAAGAGCACTAAAATTAACTCTTAAATTTCTGCCATTTTATGAGTCACTTCTGGAGTATTAAAGGGAGTCCATCAGCTCCAAAATAGGCTTCAAAATAAGCATACCATGTAAGGTAGGTGCCCGGAAACATAACCATACCTTTCTTGTTGAAAATCCAGCCCTCTGTTACTGAAAAATGCTACTTGTCATTTTTATATAAATTAGGTTTTTGGTGCGCTATAGGCATGCCGCTCCGTTTGGCGCACCATTTCTTTGTCAGTACCGCCACACAGTTTCTCCCCCTCGTTTGATGGACAGTCCCTAAGATTTCAGAGCTAGTAGTGATGTTGTAGCGGAAGCCAGGTGCAACTGGAGGGAGTGACTCCTTCCACAGTGCACAGAAAAAACATATTTGCATAAAAAGAAACAGTTATTAAAGGAATAGACTTTCACAGGAAAGGTGCAGTTATGTTTCAGGGCATCTATCCTACAAGCCATATGTTTACTCTGAAACTGATTTTGGAAGTGACAGATTCCCTTGAAGGATACAGGCTGGACAATTTATCAAAATAATCACAGCAAAAAACTTTTCTGACAAATTGAAAAATCATAATAAATCGAAAGCTCAGAATATTGATTGACTATGAACTGTAAAATGATGATAATCACAGTATCTGTACACATCCCTCCAGATTAAAAAATAAATCATGGATGCTTCCATGTTTTTTTCACGGGCGCTAAAATAATCTCTATTTTTATGGACTTAAAAAAATGTATGTATAGCTGGGAACCCTGCAGTGGTGATACTTTAATATTTAACCCTTTCAGGCCAATGCACCAATAATTTATATTCACCATTACAAGCTGTATCTCTTACATTGGATAATGAGTTTTCTGTGTTCGTCTCTGGAATCTTCTATAGTATAAAGACTCTGTTTGGTAATGCTATTAAGGTCAACATTCCTCCAGTCTTCCAGCATCTGAAATGTGATATCGGCACTGTGTATAACCGTTCGTGAGGCCTGAAAAAAATCACACAAAATTTGTCCAATATGATGTAAATACTGTAAAATAAAATATTGAGTGATGCAAAAAATTAGCACGATATGGACGTATTTCTATGCCCATATTAAGCCATCATGAAATTGGCCTTAATGAATGCAGAATTCAATAATAATTGATGTAAAAATATTAAAATATCTACTTTTTATTACACACGTGGTGACAACCAAATCAATGCCAGCATCAGTGCAGCATAACTGAGAATATAAAAAGCCATAGCAGGTTTACTAAATACTAAAAAGTCACATTGGTAAGCATAGCTGGGAGGTCCAGGCATTCTAAGTAAATATAGGGGAGTCCTTCAGTAAGTACCTTAATAAAATGTGGCTACAAAGAGTATCCCTCGCCCTGGAGGACCTAGCACATCCAGACATTACAATGTAATGCTTCATTTCTTCTGTGGTGGTGCTACAAGAATAACCCTTTTAATCCCTTTACTCACCCCGAAATATCTATATGTCACAGGTGTGTAAGAAGTGTATGGAGTGGCCTCAAGTGGGTGCCAGATGGGTACCTATTGTGGTAGGGAATTGAGATAACTCTGATCCCTGCCGTTTAACCTCTTGATGACATGGTCAATAGCTATTGCAGCATCTGAATGTTTACACAGAGTGAGGGGACAATCGTAGGATTTAAGGCAGCTGGGCACCTTGTAAAGGCCCCTAGGCCTGTCATGTTAAGGCTCCTATTACACCCTACCTGTGGCAAGGTGCAATAGAATACTGATAAAATCACCATCACTATAGTACAAGCGATTGCATGTTCAGGTGACTAAAAACCTGTTAAAACACTTTTAAATTGAAAAAAAAATTGAAAAAATGTTTAAAACCCCTGAACTGAAAAATAAAAATGTTATGGCTCTAGGAAGGCAAAGAGAAAAATTTGAAAACATTGTTTCCAATATTGGCCTGGTCTTGAGGGGGTTAAAGTTCATTCTGGGGGATAATTTTTTTTTAACTTGGCACCAAACTCAGAGTATCCCACACTCTCTACTGGCCTGGGTTCACCGGAGACGGGTGGATTTTACCGTATTATATTACTATTAAGGTGAATTACAGAAAAATACTTACTTGGCATAAATGGTTTAATGATGTCTGTCGTCGAAGAATTTGGGAAAATCTTTTTGACACTAGGAGAAAAAAAAGATGAATTAAAATGTTTTATTTCAAGATTCAGACTGCATTAATTTAGTTCTACATGTGAAAAGATTATCTATCTATCTATCTATCCATCTGTATGTCTGTCTATCTCATATCTATCTAAATCTCTGCCATTATATGAACTATTATCTAACACCGAGTATCTCACACAGCCTCACATCAAAAACCTTGTATGCCTTATGGAAGCTTTTGAGATCCAGATTCCTTTTATCCAGTTCAACATGTTCTGTTGAATTATGCAAGACATGCTAATAATAGAAGCCTTTTTAAAGTAACAAAAATTATTTCTGCATCCATCAGCTATCATTATCTATCTATCTATCTATCTATCTATCTATGAACAAATGCTTCTTGTGACTAATGCAAATCATACAGTCCCAAACAGGAGGCCTCCGTTCATTTTATTCAGATAGCTCCTTTAATAGTCCTTTATAAATAATAAACCTGGTTAATATATAAAATGCAAATTTCAAAAATTAAAAGCTATTTTCTTTTTCTGGGTGTTTATGTCATTTGAGTATTCCCATATTACGTGCTTATTCTTATAGCAGTATTATGCTGCTGATTAACCTAGGTATGACATCCTCCTGGCTCTTGTTATTGATCGGCAGCTAATCCCTTTTCTTAATTACTAGATGATGCTGAACAGTTTTTCTTAATGGAGAAAGCATCTAAGCTTTCAAATGAGAAAGGATTTATGTGCAGGTGATGGACTTCATCCACCGCAGGATCCTGCAGCACAGTCATAAATGGCTAACTACCCGCTGAGACCAAGTCATCTGATAATGCTCTTCTGTACATGGTATTATTAATCTGCATCTTTTATTCCTGACTCATGAGTATAGATTAACATAGAGGAAAATTGCATTACTGGAGCTATTGAATAAAAGGTGCTATAATGAAGGACACTACACTCGCCCTTATAAAAGGCCTTTAAAAATATTAATTAAGCTCGCCACCTACCCAAACGTTTTAGGAATATTGGAAGATTAAGCACATTCAGTAGACAATTTAATCAGGAATATTTAGTCTAGCGATGAAAAATGAAGCAGCTACCAAAGTAACAACCTGGTTAGAATCTGTATTAAAGAATACCAGTCAGCTCTACTAATATCTCTGCTTTAGTAAATACTTTTCATAGACAGTTGATAATTTTTATCCTACATTTGTATCCTACATATAGCAGTGTAGCTGTGAATTCAGCACTGGGGTAAAGGTGACTAGAGGCAGCAGCAGTATCTTAGTGTGTGCCTGTACCTCTCTTTTTGCAGTTACTCGCTCCTCCTACCTTATTTTTTAGACATCAGTTGCAACCTGATCTCTTAGAGAGCTGATTAACTTCATCTCTGCCTTGCTGCAGACAATTTAAGTAATGAATTTGGAGCTATTACAAGTTTTCTTATTATCTATTGATTTATGAAATAATAGAAGCAAAAGTTACTCTTTGATGGGTTGAAAAAGCAGTAACCCCCCCCCCCCCCCCAAACTGTATGAAAAAAAGTAAATCCTTGCATTTTAATTATAATTAGATCTTTGTGCGGGAAAGCTAAGTCATAACCACTGAAGTTAGCACAAGTACTCATAGCTGTTGCACCATTTGTGAATGACAAATCTGCCTGGTTTTACAGCGATATTGAAAATCAGGATATAGAAGTGTGGAAACCCTGGGTGACAACCCCTGAGGAAGCTATATTGGTGGCCATATTGATTTACATTATTTTTGCTTTAATCCAGCATCCACTAATCCAAAAAATCTATCTGGTCTCTACCAGGTTCCATTTATGCCAAACAACTCTACAACATGACAAACGTGCTTATGTACAGTGATTTCCGTTTTTTGGGGGAAATCTTTATTATGTATTACACACACAAGAAAAAAGAACACAAATAAAATCAATACCTACGCTCAAATTTGATATTTCGTAAATTTTCAGGAAGGTCGTGAAGAGCAACTTTTAGCCATTCTTCCAGCTGCTTTGCAAATTTTCTTATCACTTGTGTCAAACTTGAGGGTGAAAAGAAAAAATCTTGTTATTACTTTTATCATATAGGGAGAAGTTCCAACCTTGCCTCAAACAATGAACTATAGGGAGCTCCTACAGATCATGAGCTCTGAAACTTTATGGTGAATACATTTACTGCTTGAATGTAGGTCACAATGGATTAATTGTGGACATATATAGGCAGATACTTGATAGTGATGGTTGATGAAGGTTCTTAACATCTGCTTGTCCTCAGACACCACAGCATTAGACATAATTGCTATGCAGGTCTGTGAAGTCTAGAGATCTGTTGTATTGTGCTTTGTGCTATTGCAAATAAGGCTGAGCTTGCATATGTTTTAGAAGAGTCAGGAAGAGTAGCCTATGAATGAGCATTTGGCTGGGCATCTTATGTTATAAGGCATCTTAAGTTATAAGGACCTGGGAATGGGCATCTTAAGTTATAAGGACCTGCCTTTTAGGGAGGCAATTTGGTTGGTTGACTGTTATAGATTCATTCTGGTTGTCAGTGTCGCCATGGGGTCATAGAAAAATTGGAGGTGTTTTTTTTTTCTCCACCTTTTCTTCCAGATGCGTAGCTATAAAGGTTGCAGGGTCCCAGACCCGGCTGACTGAGAGCCCAAAGGGCCCTCTACCACACCAGTATTATGCATAGAGGTGGGGGTCTTCTGACATATTTTGCATCAGGGTAGAGTTTGTAATGTGAAAGTAAAGCTAACAAGTTTATCCATTTCTAGTAAAATATCATTTGGACCCCTATTCTCTAAATAATTTGTGTCCTTCCACTTTCTCCAATCTCTACCTCACGTGATGACACTGTCTGCCACAAGATCTTATCTAAGAAATTCATGAGTAGACAAGTCACTGCCCCCACAAGATCAATTCTTCTCCTGTTATTGTGATTAATGCGATGATTGATATAATTGACTACAATGTGCTCTATCTTCTCCCTATCCAAAACTCAAATTCTCTGTAATCTTTCAGAGGATCTAAATGGTCATAAGGTATATTTATGGCACAAGTCGGTGATGATAATACACACCAACCTGTCAGGCAATGCTTGTAGTACAGTTGGCATCAAGACTCCAGAGATAGCTTTATACAGTATGGAATCACACACTCCCACTATGTTCACCACTGTGGACGAGCCTAGGACTGGCAGCATGTGGGGGGGCATGCCTTGCCAAAAGTGCAGAAGAAAACTTTGAACCTAGGAAAATAAAGGCAATTATATTACAATTTATGTAGTAAATCACAACTGTACACATAAACTGTAGCAGCTTTCCACTGTACCTCGTCAAAGTTGGCTCGTATTACAGTGTCCAAAATCCTTTGGCAGTGAGTTCGATACATCATTATAAATGTTGAGATCTGTAGCCCATGTAAAACAAAGAAACATTTTCCATTAAAGTGGTTGTTTCAGCTACTGTAGCATATAGTAGAGAGGGGACACCATAGCAATGATGATAATGGTCCACCAGATACCAGATCTTGATGTTTGCCCTCCCACGCCCGTTTTCTATTAAACTAAAAAATCTTACGTTTTACCACCCAACTGCTAAGGTAAAAAGACAAACCAGTGCTGGTACTCCGATTCTTCAAGGGCCCTGTGGCAGTCACATTAGCTATGAAATGTAGGCCCTTGAACCTGAGGTTATCATTATACTTGCCAACTCTCTCAAACATCCGGGAGGTTCCTGCAATAAGGAGAGACCTCCCGGAAGAGTTGACAAATCTCTGAGCACAGGGGGGGTGCTGCTTTCTCCTGGACATACTGTAACTGTGTGCGTCACTGGGATTCTGCGTTACTGCGTCACTGGTTCCTGAAGTGTATTGAAGGGGTAGGGCACCGTACAAAATGGGAGGGAGCTGGGCCTGGAAAAAAGGTCCATTTCCACGGTTAAATTCTTTTTGATGATGCGCCACACTAGTCACCTGGAAAACAGGTCTATGGCCAAAACTATTTCAATGGTACACCACACTATGGATTCTTCCACAAGCTAACTTTAAAAAGTTGTCAGGTAAGGGTATTACTCTAAAGAGCCTGCTTTGTATTTTTATCTTCCCTCTTACCATTACAAGTGATGGATCTAAATGAATAGACAAGAGACTCCGGGGAACTAATTTGGCTTTGTATATACCTTTTCTTCTGGGATGCTTGCTGGCAGATTTAGATCTTTGACATTTGGGAATTCAGGCAGTAATGTTCCAAGCTTGGATCGTGGTGAATACGCCACTGTCTGTTTGGTGACTTCTTTTTTCCCCGACTCATTCACCCACGCTGCTCCTTTCTTGGAGTACATAACATCATAGTACTGGGAGCTTTCTTTGACGGCAATGCCATAATAATGATACCTAGGGGAAGACAATATTGCTGCGTCTAAAGATATTTATCAGAGGTTTTCTTACAGGGCAGAACAAGAAGTTAATAATAAAAAATATATATTGTTAAGTATAAAAGGAGTTGCCTGAGGTTAAAAATACATGTTTTTTTTATTTATTTCAGAAACATTACCACCCTTATCCACAGACTGTGGCTGGTATTGCAGTTCTGCATCAGTAACTTGAATGGAGCTGAACTGCAATACTACATCCAGCTCATGGTTAAGAGTGGTGCCATTTCCTGAAGAGGCAGCCATATTTTTATTTTTTCACACAACCTATTTAAAGGGGTACTCTGGTTGTTAAAAGTTATCCCTTATCCACAGGAAAGAGGTCAACTATTATATTGGTGGGGGTCCGACAGCTTGGATTGCCACCAATGTTAAACAGTGTCCTGTTTATTTATTGGAAGTCCTTCAAATCCCATAATCAGAAAGTTTTTTTTATGCACGCTGTTTGCTAGTGAACCCCAGAATATGATCGACAAGTGCTGCAGTTCAGTGGTGACCACTACAGACCCCCATGCACCAGTGCATTTCTATATTGTCACCATGGGTGAAGTGGGAACTTAAAGTGGCCCTGGAAAAAAAACTAAGTGGCCCAAAATAGAAAGCAGAGCAACACAAGTAGGCAGGGCCAACATATGTAGTCAGGGACAACAGAAGTGCAGGGGCCTAGCAGAACAAAATACCACAGTGCAACACAAAATACTGCTGCCTCCTCCACAGTATTCAAGTGTATCACCATCCTGAGGAGTAAGGACAGCAATACAGTTGAATTCGGGAGGACATTTGGGGCTGCTGGCAAGCGCATAGGAGAGAATTATATTGTTATGTACCTGGCTGAAAGCCAGGAGGAGGGGTTGGGTGGTCCCCTAGGCATTCACCCACCGGGCAATTTCCCTGTTGGGTCTATGGCCAGTCCACCCCGATTGTTACCCACAATGTGCAGAAACACTGTTGGCAATTGTCTGTTTCAACGAGCCACGGTCTTTCCTGGGACTGGTGTGACTTTTTTTTTCAATATTGTTTTTCATATTTTTTTGCAAATATTGTATATGAAAAGTTTGAGATAGAGGGAGTTGATACTTTCATTCTGTCTATAAAGCTAGGTGTGGGTCCAATGACAGAATAAGCTAATATACTGCAAATGACCTATGTATACCGTTATGATTGATTATTAGGTTGGTTCCCTCTAAGCCTTTGTAACTAGCGAGCAGAGCAGACCTGGAAAGCCCCTGTGGTAACTGTAAAGGCAGCCATATTGGATACCCCCCTGCTTTACCAGAAACAAATATAACTAAAACAAATTAATACAATTTTTGAGTGAAGTTGAATTGTCTAAAACTTTCCCATTTCTTTATAATGCACCATTCAGCGTCCCAGGTACCAAAAAGTGTAAAATGTAAAAATGTTATTCTTTAAAAAAAAATATCACATCCACAAAAATGTTAAATGACAAATTAGTGTGAAATGACCTTTAATATGGGGTAATAAAGAAGGCTGGAATTCTGCTCTCGATTTTCTACTCACTTTGATTGTCCCCTGGTCCCAAGTCTCCTTGTGGTTAATTGTGGGAACTGCTGTCTAATTATCTGCAAGAAATAAAATGTGTTACCATAGGTCAGTCAAATTTATAAAAATAGAATGGGTTTAGGGTCACAACCTTGTTTCAGTAAACCTAAATGTTTTCCTGCAAAAAAGTCTATATGGACAAGCCTATATTATATTTTATAACAACCCGTATAACAATTTGGGTCTCAATTCCCTACTGCAGTTCCGGTCTACTTGGTACCCCTGAATAGTGATCAAGGATGAGATTTACATCTTTGCTCCTTGTTTGGCATGGTGGACATAATCCTTCAAGAGCATTCAATTCCTGCTGGAGTTACAATCTCTTGGCCTCTTACTCCTGTTCTTTGTTCTTTTTCCTTTTCTAATTCTTCTTTCCTCATCTTCCTTTTTGACTTTTTATTTTGTATTTTGGGGTTCTTAAAAGAATATTTGCCAGAGCAATGGTCTTGTTATTGGCCAATCCTGGGGTGGCAACAACAAACTACTTTGATTATGGTAAAAAGAGCTCTAAGTCTACAAGCACTGCATTAGTAAAAAATAAAAATAAAAGGGGATGATTGTTGGTTATGGTGGCATGGGACAGCACTAGTAATATTTTCTCATGTTAACTTTTGCTATTGGACTCCACTTGTACATTTGGGTCAATTGTAACTAAACATGTTGACAACCAATAAAAAGGGGGGAAACAGGCCCTAACAATCTAGGCTCCTGGACCCTGCCCACACATCTGAAACTCCATTAAGCACTGGCCCTAATCATCTAGGCTCCTGGACCTTGCTCCTCTTCCCCATCTCATACTTGGTACCAGAATAGGAAACCAATAGAAAGACAGCTTACTGGATCCAGCATCATAGCCCAGTGATTAGTCAGTGTTATCGCTGTTGTATTTGTGCTTTGTATGAGATGGTTACATTGTATCATGACATTCATTTAGCACTATGTAGTATAGTTATAGTAGTTATATGTAGTTGTTATATGTAGTTGTGTACTACATGATTATATTATTTGGTCTCTATATGATACATCATAAGGGAGGAGGCTTGAACAATTTTCTTAGACTGAACGTCCTACAATATACAGGATATTTTTACAACTATGATCTAGCTTCTAGGAACTGAAAGGGGTTATTCAGATTTTTAAAACTGCTTGCTTATTGTTAGGATAGATGACCAGCAATATTAAATCAGTAGGTGTTGAACTGCCATCACCCCTTCCCCTTCAATCATCTTATATGCGGCAGTATCTTCATCTTTTATATTGAGTTTTACACTTTTCATAGCCCCTGTGCTTGATTTTGTCCCATTCACTTGTACCACAAACAAAGAGAACTTTAACCTGGCATCAAAAATTCAAATTAGCACATGCCAAAAAAAAAGGAAGGTAATTTGGAATCACTCAAGGTCAAAAGCAAAAGACTGACCAAAGATAGGCAGTTATAACAGTCATTTTCTATACTGTACTTTTTATTTTAATGTGTGCTGATCTATTGATTTATTTATTGAACTTTTTGTATTTTATACTCTAGCACTTCTCAGGTACTTTATGAAAATGTTATTTTCTTTTGACATAATACGTCATCTGTTTGTAGAACTTATTAGGGTTAGAAACTGTATTATCCTAAAGAACAGCTCTTTTTGAACATCTTTTAGGGTCTTACATTTTCTTGATGGAAACAGTTGGTGTGAAGAGCACTGGTACAATGATGTTTTCCTGGTTTAGTTCACATATGTGTGAATACATGAAACTAACGCTGAACGAAAAAAAACTTTATTACAAAACATTTGTGTATTTGCCAAACAGATGGCTGCGTATGCATTCAGCCGTTAATATCAGCAAAGAAAAGAGGTGTAAACTTGATGAATTTCCAAGATGTTTCTCTATCCATTGTAACTGAGGGTTTATGTTATTAAAAGTCATTCACGGCGAGAGTGACCTTAAGATCACACATTTCCAATAGATTTGTTTACACATCTGCACTAAGCCTTGGTGTTTCTGGATTCTGCCCTCATTGGTTTTATTTTTGGAGCAGAACTTCAGCAAACATTACAGAAAAAGGAGAAACTTTGTGAGGAGGCGCAGAACTTTGATAAATGAGCAGACAGGCTGGGCAGTTGTCTTTCTGCAATTTTTTGTATAGACTCAATGAAGCTTGCCATAAGAACACCCCATGCTGTTCCAGCTACTGATCTAACATTCCTTGACTCAATACCCAAATTCATTTAACCCTTTCCAAAGGGGGTGATGGGGGGAAATCACCATGGGGTTATGTTCGCTCATGGAGCTCAAGGGTTAAGCCATTGAAGGCCAATTAAAGGCAGCACAGAATAGGAAAAGCAAGTGTTCGTAACTTGGAAAGTGAACGTTTTTACTTTCTTGGGAGCTACACTTTGCAGTGTGTTAAAAATGAAGACAAAAGAAGCTCTGTTTCCTATTGAGGGACTACCGTCCTCGGCCTAACACGTTTTCTATGTTATTAGACACTGAATTTTGACACATTTAGATTTTTTAACAAACCCTAATTTTTGTACAGTTTTGTTTGTTGACCAAATAGTGATAATCAGAAGCAATGAAATTCTAATCAGTGTTTTCAACAGGTGGACAGTGGTATCAAGGAATGGGCCTATATCCTTTTGGTCCATGTAGAAGATTTAGATGACTTGGGTTATAGATTTCTGTTGGTTGGGACCTGCAAAATCACTTACTTGTTTGTTTTTTTTTGTGTTTTTTTTTCTTAATAAAACTGGTATAATAATCTTAACTAAGCACAATCTATATTTCCTAAGAAATAAAACCATACAAATGTAATTTATGAAGAAATTAAAGGTAATTTAAGCTTAGGCAGAGTGCTGGTTCTCCTTAAAGGGTTTCTACCACTTCGTTTCACATAATTAGCTGTCAGACACTAGCGATCCGCTAGTGTCTGCTCTGCCAAACCATCCTAATATAATTGCTTTTGGGGCAGCCGTTTTGCTAAAAAAAGAACTTTTATTAATATGCTAATGAGCCTCTAGGTGCTATGAAGGCGTCATTAGCACCTCGAGGCTCCGTCTACCTTCACAAACTGCCGCCGCCCAGCGCGTCCCTCCAGCCCGCCCATCTCCTCCTGAATGTGATCCTCCCTGTGAGCGTATGTATTCGGTGCATGCGCAGTGAATGTCTGACAGCTTCCCTGCTCAGACATCTCAACTGCGCCTGTTCCTCGGAGCACTATGGCGTCATCGCGTAGGCGCAGTGGAGATGTCTGAGCAGGGAAGCGGTCAGACATTCACTGCGCATGCGCCGAATACAGGAGCTCACAGGGAGGATCGCATTCCGGAGGAGATGGGCGGGCTGGAGGGACACGCTGGGCAGCGGCAGTTTCTGAAGGTAGACGGAGCCTCTAGGTGCTAATGACGCCCCCATAGCACCTAGAGGCTCATTAGCATATTAATAAAAGTTCTTTTTTTAGCAAAACGGCTGCCCCAAAAGCTGTTATATTAGGATGGTTTGGCAGAGCAGACACTAGTGGATCGCTAGTGTCTGACAGCTAATTATGTGAAACGAAGTGATAGAAACCCTTTAAAAGACCAGCTGCGTATTTAGACTTATTGGAAATGCTACATGGGAAAAAGAATATGCAAAGAGGTGTCTTTCCCTGGGAGTTACCTTATTGCAAAGGTAATTTTAGAAAGTGTCTTGGAAAAAAATCCTAATTCTGATTAAATGGAGTCAGTACCCAATTCAGGACCTTCATCTATAAGCCATAGTTTTGCTGTAAAGGACTTGGCCCAACAGTTCATTACACCTGAAGCCTACTCTGTTTCCACTGTGGTGGCACCAGTGGGAAATTGAACACTTACTGCCTGCTTTCCCCATATATTGCAACTGATTGCTGAGTGTCTCATCAGCAGGACATTCTGTGAATTATGTATCATTAGGGGACCTTTCTAACAGGAATGGATTGCCAAAAAAGCAGGGAACCTAAATAATGACCTCTCATTTGTGATCTATCTCATCAGGTACTCATTAGAGATGGATTTGTGCATGTGACTGATTTCCAAGATATTGATACTTTAAATTCTTAAAAAGATCCTTCCATAAAATGGTTTCCCCTAATATAACAAGTAAACTGGTGCATTTAGGAATATTAATTGTAAATAAACAATTGGATTGTATCTTTGTTGTGAATAATGAGCATACCTTGCCAAAACTGGCAGCATTCACTGGTTGTGTGTCATTTTTCTCACAGAAATCCAAGTAATGCATATAGAGGGCACTCCTGGGGATGCAGACACCCTCTGCAATTTCATAGTTTTCTTCCAGCCTATCAAAAAAATTCAAAATCCACATAAACAAAATATAATACAGTTCTAGAAATATTTTGCTTAAAGACTATGGACACCTTTGAGGACAGTTTTTATTATTGCATTGTACTTATCTTGAACTAAAATTTATTTTTCCAATTGGTCTATTGCATTGGAGACTCATTTCTGCCGCTGCCCCGATATTTCCGGTGAATATGGGCATTGCTCCACTCACCCCGTCTGTATTGAGGTTAGTATTCAGTGCTGACTAAGGTGCTGATCAACCTTCCTATTTATTCTGGGCTGTTTGTTCCACCCCTTTCCCTGAGCTTTAGGTTCCTAGCTTCCTAGTGTTCCAGTAAAGGTGTGCTTATGTGTTTGTCTGTCCGAGTATCGTACCTCTGCCGGTTCGTTGACTCTGATCATCCACTGACTGTATCCTGACTACCATATTGAACATTTTCTGCATGCTCTGACCTCGGCCCAGTCTCACGGATACACACAAATTCTGCCTGACCTGACCTGGGCCTGTTTCTTGACTACAAGCATTGCCTGTTCCCTTGGTGCTTCACACTGGTGTCTCTGACCCCGTGGGTCAGCTGCCAACTACACTGGGAATGTTCCAAGAGTTAGCAGCCTAGTGGGTCCTCTGCTGTGAAGGCGGGATCCCTGTACAAGTGCTAAAGGGTGAAAACCAGGGAATCACCAGGATAAAACCTTTAGGACTAGCCGGTTAGTTGGTACAGTTGGTTCCCACTGCTCATTACATGGTCCTTTTTAAACATTTTCAACAGTGTGTCTTCAGCAGCTTTCAGTTTCACTGAATCTGCAGATTTTTCCTTCTCCTTCTCAGTGAAACCCTTTGAGATCTGCTCTGATGACTGCTCTGTAGCTCTTATATGTACTTTTCTGACAACTCAGAAACATATTCTTATTAGTTTTTCAGGAAACGAGATAAGGGCTACAGATTGAGTGAGCTGTCAAAGGAGCTCTCAGCCAGGTTTCACTGAAAAGGAGAAGGAACAGCCTGCAGATCCAGTGAAAGATGAAGACAAACTGTTGAAAATGTTTAATACAGATTAATAGAAAAAAAAATATTTTTGTCCAAGATAACTAAAATGCAATATAAAATGTCCAAGTACAACATGTAAAAAAATAATCACGCCTGGGCAGTGGTTAAAGCAGACCTGTCACCTCTCCTGATATGTCTGTATTAGTAATTACTTGCATTCCCATATAATAACAATATTGGAGCATCTATTCTTATGATTGTATGTTGTACCATATCTTTATTATTCCTACTAGAAGTTTATGAATGATTTGCCAGCAGGCTGCAATAAAGGTTCACCTGGGTGTTACCAGTTAGGGGTGAGTTCCTGCACAGTCTGACACTATCCAATAAATGCTGCCAGTTTCAGAATGCACAGCTGACCTCTGGCAAGTCATTCAGAAACTTCTAATAGAAATAATAGAGGAATGACCTAGCAAAAAGTTATATGGGGAATGCAAATAGACATGTCTGGAGAGGTTACAGTTCCTCTTTAACTTACTGTATAAATAAAGTTTATTAAAACCCACTGTAAATTCCCTAAATGATATTTCTAGTATAGTTTATTTTTTTTCCATTCTATATATGCACTTGAAGTTCAGGTACCTATAGCACTTTCAAACCCGTACCACTGTACTCTGCTGTGTATTGGAGTACGGATTACCCTGCGGCCACACAGCGGCAGGAGCTCCATAGCACATCACTGCTCCTGTCATCAATGCCACACCTTAGCAAAGCAGGGGGGACAGGCAGAGGAGCAATGTGCTCTGCTGAGCTCTTGCCCTGAGCATGCTCGTTATGCACTGCCAAACAGTGTCAGACTGGGGTGCCTAGGGCCCACCAGTAACATTCATTCTGGGGGCGCAGTGTATAGCAACATGCATATACTATCCGCTCACACAGCAGCAGCAGGCAGGATGCTACAATATGATTATGGGCCCTGCAGTGAGAGGGAATGTATCTGTGGAAAAAGGATTCTAATTAGCCTGAATCTATACCAAGAAGTCATCTCAGCCACCCAATGCGTCTATAATAATAAACTGGGCACTATGTTAAATAATCTACCCAGTTTTCTATTCGATCACATAGGCTGGTTGAGATGCTGTACGCTGCCTTTCTATATGCAGTGCAGGCAGTGTGCCATGTGCCACTTGTGCAGGGGGTGGGGGATTAGGGACCCCCCTTGCTCAGGGGCCCACCGGGGGATCTGTGGGCCTGTCTGAGCCTGCTGCTAAAACCTTGCATGGTGCAGGGTCTAGTACCAGGGTCTAGCAGGGTCCACATGGATTGCATGGAAACCCAAAAAATAAATAAAAAGTATATTAGAACAAATCATTTTAGGGCATTTATTTATAGGTTTAGGTTCACTTTAAGGCATTTGTTGATTTTACTTATTTTTGTCAAACAGAAATAACTTGGTAGTTTGAAACATTTATGTAAAAATCAGTAAGCCACAAGGCACACACATACAAAAGGGTTAATGTTCCACAGCCCCTCGAGCCATTTTGGAGCCATAGTAGTTCAATTCCAAGGTAAATATGCCTGTTCGGTGCTTCTAGAAGAAACTAGCGCTAACACCTTTCTACTTTCCAAAAGGAAAAAGTGGTGCTATTGTGAATGAGCACCAGTAAGACATGGGGAGGTGGAATAATAATCTAACATGACTATAATAAGCACATCTACTTCAATCCAGTCTTTAATGATCAGAAACACACTCTCTATTCTCTTACAATGCAATTTGCAGTTACCAAACAGATTCTCCGTATATGTCTACTGTCTTTCTATATTTCTGTGATCTGGCTCGGAATAACTTCATTTATTCTCTGAAGACAGGAATTTTAATTGACCTAAACTTTAACAGTTTTTTATATATACTGATGGCTGGTTGCTAAGTGCGGAGCATTGAATGTGCTTGGTATGTGCGTGTAATTAGATTTAATAGAGACAAAGAGAAGTGATGTCACAGTTCACAGTTTGGCAGATCATAAAGAGATGTTATTTGATGGTGAACATCATGACAATGGCAACATTTTGGGCATCAATCACATAAGAGTTGGCATGGGAGAGTGCCTAGATTGACTCTACTGTAAACAGAATCGTATTCACCACTGAAAAGGTTCTATCTGACATATTGATATCAATATATATATATATATATATATATATATATATATACAGTACAGACCAAAAGTTTGGACACACCTTCTCATTCAAAGAGTTTTCTTTATTTTCATGACTCTGAAGGCATCAAAACTATGAATTAACACATGTGGAATTATATACATAAACAAGTGTGAAACAACTGAAAATATGTCATATTCTAGGTTCTTCAAAGTAGCCACCTTTTGCTTTGATTACTGCTTTGCACACTCTTGGCATTCTCTTGATGAGCTTCAAGAGGTAGTCCCCTGAAATGGTCTTCCAACAGTCTTGAAGGAGTTCCCAGAGATTCTTAGCACTTGTTGGCCCTTTTGCCTTCACTCTGCGGTCCAGCTCACCCCAAACCATCTCGATTGGGTTCAGGTCGGGTGACTGTGGAGGCCAGGTCATCTGGCGCAGCACCCCATCACTCTCCTTCATGGTCAAATAGCCCTTACTTTCAAAGTTTTCCCAATTTTTTGGCTGACTGACTGACCTTCATTTCTTAAAGTAATGATGGCCACTCGTTTTTCTTTACTTAGCTGCTTTTTTCTTCCCATAATACAAATTCTAACAGTCTATTCAGTAGGACTATCAGCTGTGTATCCACCTGACTTCTCCTCAGCGCAACTGATGGTCCCAACCCCATTTATAAGGCAAGAAATCCTACTTATTAAACCTGACAGGGAACACCTGTGAAGTGAAAACAATTTCAGGGGACTACCTCTTGAAGCTCATCAAGAGAATGCCAAGAGTGTGCAAAGCAGTAATCAAAGCAAAAGGTGGCTACTTTGAAGAACCTAGAATATGACATATTTTCAGTTGTTTCACACTTGTTTGTTATGTATATAATTCCACATGTGTTAATTCATAGTTTTGATGCCTTCAGTGTGAATCTACAATTTTCATAGTCATGAAAATAAAGAAAACTCTTTGAATGAGAAGGTGTGTCCAAACTTTTGGTCTGTACTGTATATGTTGTGGGGACTCGCTCTGATAGGCAGGATTAGCGGACGCAGTATAGAGGCAACAACAAGTTCTTTGTATCAAACAGTTCAGTGTTTTATTCACACTTTAGGCAAGTGACAAAACAAGCAGTCATATTCAAACAAAAATGACATACACCAGGTACTTAGTCTCTTCTAACCCTATCGGACATTTTGGGTTAGTGATTAGGCCAGCTTTCTGAAGGGAGTCCACTACAGGCTGCACTTTGGGTAGGTGACTTTCCCAGTCGGTACTGTGGATGACAATATCGTCCAGGTAAGCCGAAGTGTACCGACGTTGTGAGCGAAGCACAATGTCTATTAGTCGCTGAAAAGTGGCGGGGGCACAATGCAGACCAAAGGGTAAGACCTTATATTGATACAGCCCCTCAGGCGCAATGAAGGCAGTTTTCTCTTTGGCAGCCTCCGTTAATGGCACCTGCCAGGCTTGTCCTAACCTCTCGATGAGCTCATCCATCCCGGGCATGGGATACACATCGAATTTGGAAACCTCGTTAAGTTTTCGAAAGTCGTTAAAAAAAATGCAACGTCCCGTCCGGCTTGGGTATCAATACTATAGGACTGGCCCACTCACTTTTTGGCTCCTCAATGACGTCTAGCTGCAACATTATCTGCACCTCCTCTGATATGGCTTGTCGCTGAGCCTATGGTTTTAATCAGACTTTTCCCCTGAGGCTCAGTGACAATGTCATGCTGGATTATGGAAATGCGTCCAGGGAGGTCCGAGAACACATCCGTGTCCCGACTAACGTACTCCCTGGCCTCCTTAGTCTGTTTAGAGGAGAGGCTATAAGCAATTTTTACTGTGGCAGCCGCCTCTAATGCATCAGACAGAGGGACCGGTACCTCTTCTCCTAGAAAACCCGGCCGCGGGCTGTTTTCTGTACAGGTTTCCCTATTTTTCCATGGTTTGAGTAAATTCACATGGTAAACTTGCTCCGGCTTTTGCCGCCCTGGCTGGTGTACCTTGTAGTTTACATCTCCAATTTTCTCGAGTACCTCGTAGGGCCCCTGTCACTTTGCCACTTACTGTCCACGGTCGGCACCAGAACCAAAACCCAATCACCCGGGTTAAAGATCTGGACCCGAGCCTGCCGATTATAGACCCGACTCTGGACTCGCTGAGCTTCCTCCATATGCTCACTAATAAGAGGCAACACTGTCTCTATCCGATCTTGCATCTGGGTAACGTACTCAATGGCACTTTTATGTGTAGTGGGTTGTTGTTCTCATGCCTCTTTGGCCACATCCAAGAGACCGCGAGGGTGTCTGCCATATACTGTAGCAGTTCCAAGGGCGAGAAGGTACCTCTCGCACTGTGAACATGAGATAGGGCAGAAAGAGGTCCCAGTCCTTCCCATCTTTAGACACTACCTTTTTCAACCAATTTTTAAATGTTTGGTTAAACCGTTCTACCTGACCGTCCGTTTGCGGATGGTAAACGGACGTCCGTAGTTGTTTTATGTGCAGCAACTTACAGAGTTCCCTCATCACTTTGGACATAAAAAGGGTCCCTTGGTCGGTCAGAACCTCTTTAGGTAGTCCTACTCAGGAAAAGATCTCCATTAACTCCTTAGCTATGAGTTTGGCCAAGGTACGTCGCAGTGTCACCGCCTCCGGGTACTGAGTGGCGTAGTCTAGAATGACTAAGATGTTTTGATGCCCTCTGGCAGACTTCGGTACTAGGCCTATGAGGTTGTACATCGCCAGGTAGGTTTCGATGTCGTCTGCGGGGGTCATCTTAGAAATCGCGGCACCGACTGCTTTCCGGGCATCGTGGACGCTCAGGGTTGGTCCTGCTGTTTGCAAAGACATCACGTGTTGTAGCGGCAACTGGTTAGTCTCTTGCTGCTGCTGCTTATTAGCCTTGCGTTGCTGCAGGTTTGTCTATCGCTGCTGCAGATTAGCCTCTATGAGGGCCTTCACAACAGCCTCCATTTTGTTGTGGGGCACTGGTTGTAATACAGCTAGTTTAATGTACGACAAACAACCGTGCCTGAAAAATGCAGAAACCAAAAATATCGTCATTCATGCCAGCCTCACTGCTCTTGCCCGCATCCTCCACCAATTGTGAGGACTTGCTCTGGTAGACAGGATTAGCGGACGCAGTATAGAGGCAACAAGTTCTTTGTATCAAACAGTTCAGTGTTTTATTCACACTTTAGGCAAGTGACAAAACAAGCAGTCATATTCAAACAAAAAGTCACCTTGCTGCCACGTGTTGGTGGTAATTCATACCATGCGGCAATTCTGCCTCAAAGAGTCCTTGCTGATAGCAGCACCAACCTGTTTTCACGCCAAACAGGTAGAAAGCCCTCATCCAGACACAAAGCTCCCAGATCCCAACACAGAGACATGGCTTCTGAGCCCAGCTGCCTATTTTTGGACAGCCAGGTGCTGCCAAAACCCGGATTGGCATTTAAAATCCGATCCTAATATTTGACCTCACCTGGCTGTAAATCATGACTATGAAGGCATCAAAACTATGAATTAACACATGTGGAATTATATACATAACAAACAAGTGTGAAACAACTGAAAATATGTCATATTCTAGGTTCTTCAAAGTAGCCACCTTTTGCTTTGATTACTGCTTTGCACACTCTTGGCATTCTCTTGATGAGCTTCAAGAGGTAGTCCCCTGAAATGGTCTTCCAACAGTCTTGAAGGAGTTCCCAGAGATGCTTAGCACTTGTTGGCCCTTTTGCCTTCACTCTGCGGTCCAGCTCACCCCAAACCATCTCGATTGGGTTCAGGTCCGGTGACTGTGGAGGCCAGGTCATCTGGCGCAGCATCCCATCACTCTCCTTCATGGTCAAAATAGCCCTTACTTTCAAAGTTTTCCCAATTTTTAGGCTGACTAACTGACCTTCATTTCTTAAAATAATGATGGCCACTCTTTTTTCTTTACTTAGCTGCTTTTTTCCTGCCATAATACAAATTCTAACAGTCTATTCAGTAGGACTATCAGCTGTGTATCCACCTGACTTCTCCTCAACGCAACTGATGGTCCCAACCCCATTTATAAGGCAAGAAATCCCACTTATTAAACCTGACAGGGCACACCTGTGAAGTGAAAACCATTTCAGGGGACTACCTCTTGAAGCTCATCAAGAGAATGCCAAGAGTGTGCAAAGCGGTAATCAAAGCAAAAGGTGGCTACTTTGAAGAACCTAGAATATGACATATTTTCAGTTGTTTCACACTTGTTTGTTATGTATATAATTCCACATGTGTTAATTCATAGTTTTGATGCCTTCAGTGTGAATCTACAATTTTCATAGTCATGAAAATAAAGAAAACTCTTTGAATGAGAAGGTGTGTCCAAACTTTTGGTCTGTACTGTATATGTATCTCCATAAAAAGTCAGGCAGCACTCCCTTGGAAGTTGAGAAAAAGGGTGCCCGCGGTAATCCCTCGATTCAGGATGATGAATAAACAATAAAAGTCTGCAGCACTCCTTGCTGGGAGATTAAAGCTGTATTTCTTGTGAAATGCAGTGTGAAGCACCGCGACCTAAGAAGAAAGTTTTATCTTGCTTGTTTGATACAAGAAATACAGCTTTAATCTCCCAGCAAGGAGTGCTGCAGACTTTTATTGTTTATATATATATATATATATATATATATACATATATATATACGTTCAAAAGATGAGGCAGCACTCCAGACGTAAAGTGAAAAAATGATGGACCCTTTATTACCCCTCTGCAACGTTTCAACCGCTCAATGCAGTCTTTGAATAAAACATGGTGTCTCACAGGGGTATATATACCCAGAATACATAGCAGCAAATCAAGTGATAATCAATTAATAAATAATATAATCATAAGAACAAGTACAAAAATACATACAATATCTTCATATAGTGAACAATGTATCAAATTTTATTATTGACACATTGTTCACTTTATGAAGATATTGTATGTATTTTTGCACTTGTTCTTATGATTATATTATTTATTAATTGATTATCGCTTGATTTGCTGCTATGTATTCTGGGTATATATACCCCTGTGAGACACCATGTTTTATGCTTGATAAAGACTGCATTGAGCGGTTGAAACGTTGCAGAGGGGGATTAAAGGGTCCATAATTTTTTCACTTTACGTCGTCTGGAGTGCTGCCTCATCTTTTGAACGTATGTCTATCTGTTAGCCGTTGAGCCTGCGGCTGGGAGGATTTTGCACCAGTACTACTGGACTAGTGCTGCTGTGTATTTTTTGTTTGCTGGTTATCTGGACTCACTCAGCTTGCATCCAAGTTTTATCTGTGTTCTCAGAATCATCATTATGGATCTCCCCGATGTTTTTACATATACCAGGGCGGATTAGGAGAGAATTTTGCAGGGTCTGGTGGGTGAGCCTACATTTTTGTCCACTCCTACTTTGGTTGATTTAAAAAGATGTTATGAAGCTGATGCTAAGAAGATTGCGTCCACTGATTTACACCTGATGACCCTTGGCCAGTATTTCAAGGATCATAGGATCCCTAGAGGGATCCGTTCACAGCTAAAGCCTAATCTATTTCCCACTGATTCAGTATTTGCACAAAAGTTTGTTCAGATCTCAAACAAATATGCATTTGATGTAATCCTTCTCAACTTGGAATATCTACAGCATGAATTGGTTGAAAGCAGGACTCGGCAGTCTCAAACTAAACTAGCACTGCAATCCATGTTGGGGCCTGATGAATGGAAACTATATGATGATAACTGTATGGTCTACGTGTCCAAATTCATTAAAGATCAGGAAGCTACAAAAAGGAAAAAATGGCAGCGGGACGCTGATGACTATGCTAAGGGAAAGATATATACGTGGCAGAATGAAGGGCTAAAGAAACAGATGTCCTCGTACCGGCCTGTTAACAAGAAATATCAGCAGTCTGGACAGTCTGCGTCTACAGCCACTTCTTTTTCACCTTCTTCACAGTCTTTTTTAGAGATGGGTTCAACTACAGCAAAAGAACCAGACGGGGTGGTAGAAGGCACCACAGATGGAGGAAACTCCAAATCTCTAAAACTGACAAAACCAATGGCACTCCGCAAGAAGGGCAACCAGGCCTAATGGATAATGAGTCAGAATGTAAATCCACTGTGGCAAATATTTCTTCTGTACCTCTGTCTGATATGCAAATTGATGTGCTTTCTAAGGGTCTTTCTTTTTGTCCCTCTACCAAAGTTGATTGGTTTCAGTTGGAGGTCGATCTGCAGCGTCTGTATAGGAATATCGAACTTAAGGTTTGGTTTGCGGACCGACCGCCTACAGACCAATCGACTGGTATAGTGACACATACTGAGCTGAGGTTTAAGTCATTTGGGGTATTTACTAAGAGTGATTTTTCACCTCATAGTAATCTACCTGCACTTGATACCTTTATTAAGGCTATCTCTGTGGATATGACCACCTTGCGTAATGAGGTTGCCAATACGCCTCTTAAACATCCTAATATGACTACTTCTGATGTCAAATTGCTTGAGGGGCTTCGCCATGACAACAGCCTCACAATTAAACCCGCTGACAAGGTTGTTGTCATGGATACCTCCAAATATATCCATGAGATCAAGAGGCAGCTGAGTGATCAGAGTGTAAACAAGGCATTGGCGGGTGATCCAAGATTTGAAATTGCTCGACATATCAAGAAGGTCCTTGATGTCGCTTTGAGTCGGGACATTATTGATAAGGAGCTTTATTCCTTTCTGATTATACAACATCCACGTACACCGGTCATATACGTGTTACCAAAAATTCATAAATCTTATGATTATATTATTTATTAATTGATTATCGCTTGATTTGCTGCTATGTATTCTGGGTATATATACCCCTGTGAGACACCATGTTTTATGCTTGATAAAGACTGCATTGAGCGGTTGAAACGTTGCAGAGGGGGATTAAAGGGTCCATAATTTTTTCACTTTACGTCGTCTGGAGTGCTGCCTCATCTTTTGAACGTATGTCTATCTGTTAGCCGTTGAGCCTGCGGCTGGGAGGATTTTGCACCAGTACTACTGGACTAGTGCTGCTGTGTATTTTTTGTTTGCTGGTTATCTGGACTCACTCAGCTTGCATCCAAGTTTTATCTGTGTTCTCAGAATCATCATTATGGATCTCCCCGATGTTTTTACATATACCAGGGCGGATTAGGAGAGAATTTTGCAGGGTCTGGTGGGTGAGCCTACATTTTTGTCCACTCCTACTTTGGTTGATTTAAAAAGATGTTATGAAGCTGATGCTAAGAAGATTGCGTCCACTGATTTACACCTGATGACCCTTGGCCAGTATTTCAAGGATCATAGGATCCCTAGAGGGATCCGTTCACAGCTAAAGCCTAATCTATTTCCCACTGATTCAGTATTTGCACAAAAGTTTGTTCAGATCTCAAACAAATATGCATTTGATGTAATCCTTCTCAACTTGGAATATCTACAGCATGAATTGGTTGAAAGCAGGACTCGGCAGTCTCAAACTAAACTAGCACTGCAATCCATGTTGGGGCCTGATGAATGGAAACTATATGATGATAACTGTATGGTCTACGTGTCCAAATTCATTAAAGATCAGGAAGCTACAAAAAGGAAAAAATGGCAGCGGGACGCTGATGACTATGCTAAGGGAAAGATATATACGTGGCAGAATGAAGGGCTAAAGAAACAGATGTCCTCGTACCGGCCTGTTAACAAGAAATATCAGCAGTCTGGACAGTCTGCGTCTACAGCCACTTCTTTTTCACCTTCTTCACAGTCTTTTTTAGAGATGGGTTCAACTACAGCAAAAGAACCAGACGGGGTGGTAGAAGGCACCACAGATGGAGGAAACTCCAAATCTCTAAAACTGACAAAACCAATGGCACTCCGCAAGAAGGGCAACCAGGCCTAATGGATAATGAGTCAGAATGTAAATCCACTGTGGCAAATATTTCTTCTGTACCTCTGTCTGATATGCAAATTGATGTGCTTTCTAAGGGTCTTTCTTTTTGTCCCTCTACCAAAGTTGATTGGTTTCAGTTGGAGGTCGATCTGCAGCGTCTGTATAGGAATATCGAACTTAAGGTTTGGTTTGCGGACCGACCGCCTACAGACCAATCGACTGGTATAGTGACACATACTGAGCTGAGGTTTAAGTCATTTGGGGTATTTACTAAGAGTGATTTTTCACCTCATAGTAATCTACCTGCACTTGATACCTTTATTAAGGCTATCTCTGTGGATATGACCACCTTGCGTAATGAGGTTGCCAATACGCCTCTTAAACATCCTAATATGACTACTTCTGATGTCAAATTGCTTGAGGGGCTTCGCCATGACAACAGCCTCACAATTAAACCCGCTGACAAGGTTGTTGTCATGGATACCTCCAAATATATCCATGAGATCAAGAGGCAGCTGAGTGATCAGAGTGTAAACAAGGCATTGGCGGGTGATCCAAGATTTGAAATTGCTCGACATATCAAGAAGGTCCTTGATGTCGCTTTGAGTCGGGACATTATTGATAAGGAGCTTTATTCCTTTCTGATTATACAACATCCACGTACACCGGTCATATACGTGTTACCAAAAATTCATAAATCGATGGTTGATCCTCCAGGTCGGCCAATCGTCGCTGGTACCGGATCCATTTTTTAAAATATTTCCATTTTTTTGGATCGTTTACTCCGTAAATATGCAGTCAGTGCCAGATCCTACATTAGGGATACAGGAGATTTTCTTGATAAAATCTCTGATATCACGTTACCTGATGGTTGTCTTGTGGCCTCTTTTGACGTCACGAGTCTTTATACTTCCATTGATCACACAAGGCGGGTGTCTGCTGTCCGGAGGCAACTATTGGACAGCGAATACTCTTTGGAGTGTCAAGATTTTATTATCCAATTACTGGATCTGGTACTGAGGAATAATTATTTCCTGTTTATGGAATTTTTTTTTTTTCAGCTACGAGGGACCGCCACAGGGTCGAATGTGGCGCCCACTTACGCCAATGTCTTCATGGTGGCCCTCGAGGAGGACCTTGTCTATATATCCCACCACTTCAGTCATGTACTGGGGTGGTGGCGGTACATAGACGATGTCTTCCTTATTTGGCATGGTGACTCCACTTCTTTGGAGTCATTTCACACTTTTTTGAACGATTTGGATCCCGACATTGCATTTACTTTGACATACTCTGACACTCATGTGCAATTCTTTGATACCACTGTCACTATGGTTGGTGACAAATTATCCACTGATATCTTCACTAAGCCAACTGATTGCAACACTTTGTTGCATTATAATAGCTGTCATCCTAGTTCCACTATTGATTCATTACCATATAGTCAATTGCTTAGAGTTAAAAGGATAGTACAGGACTCTGAGATACTACCTATCCGGTATTCCCAGATGGTGCACAAGTTTAGACAGAGAGGTTATGCCCCTCGGGTGATTGATAAACATTTGAATAAGGTTAGGGATCCACTGCAGATTGTAACTGACACTACACCTAATAAAGCGGTAAGGATTCAGTTCATATCCACATATTCCAAATAAAGTGGGATGGTTGCCAAAATCATTCGCAAACATTGGTCTATATTGAAAAGCAATCTGCCCAATATTGCAGCTTTAACTGTACCTCCCCTGCTATCTTATAGGCGACCCACCAATTTGCGTGACAAATTGGTTCGGGCTGACATCCCAGTCAAAGGTTTGGTACAAACTCACATTGGGTCCCGAAGGAAGTTGTGTGAACTGCTCATTTATGATCAAGGGGGGCAGATTTATTCACCCTGTAACGGGAACCCACTATGACATTCGTCAATTTTTGACATGTGACAGTGCATATGTTGTTTATGTGCTTTCGTGTCCATGTGGTCTTCTATATGTTGGGGAGACCACATGTTACATGAAGACACGTTTAAACAACCATCGTTTCTCAATCAGACGCAAGAGGAAAGAGTTGCCAGTTCCAAAACATTTTGTTGAGGTAGGTCATAGGGAGAAGGATCTAAAATTCATGATATTGGATCAGATCAATCTGTCAAGGAGGGGGGTGATCGGACATTGGCTCTCAAACAGAGAGAGCTACGTTGGATTCATCGCCTTAATACTCTGAGACCAGTTGGTCTTAATGTCGAGTTTAAATGGAGTGTGATATAGATATGGTTCCTCATCATTCTGCTGTTTTTTTATTTTTCTTGTCCTGGTTGTTGGAATTCAATTGGTGTCATTTACTGTACATCTAATTTTGACAACTGGATTTATAGTTATCCTTTTTCTTTTCTTTTTTTTATCTTTTAGATCTTTTCTATCAATGCTTTTGCAGCGGTTTTGACAGATGGCGGATGCGGAATCCTGGGCCTCTCTCTACATGTTGTGGGAGGGAGGGGAATCATGGGGCACAATTATTTTTAGACTTATTATTACTATTGATTACTCTGGCCGCTTGTATAGGGCTTTTGCTAAGTGAGTGGTGGTCCTAATTTACCTGGTTGTAGAGTTTAGGGGAGATATTGGGTCTGGAGGTGTTTGGGCATGGACGTGTCCTTGACCTCCGTCCCGTTATAGGCCCGTGGTGATGATCATGGAAATAATATAACTACTGGTCTCTCCCCATTTACTCTCAATGTGTATGGCATTTATTTTATAGGGCTTTCCCCCTGTGTGTCTTGATATTAAAGGTACCACGATCGCTCCAGACTATAACCTGAATACAGCGACTAGTCGGGTGTCCTTATCCATTTAATTATGTCATTCAATTTTGACATCCATTCTATTGGTCTTTTGACCTTTTTTTTCTCTCTGTTGTGCCTTCTGTTTCCCCCTCTCCCTGATGTCTTGACTGCGTTGTCTCCTTTCTTCTGGCTGGGATTCGCTTTGCCTGCGGTGTGCGGCCGGCTGTTACTGGGGCAACGACGCCAGTATTACTGGCAGTGTTGGCCTTTGTGCGCTTGCCCCTCCCCGCTGGCGTGGCGAGTCTAGGCGCTGCTCTCGGACTGGTCTCGCGATGGCTTTGTGAGTCATGTGGATGGTCAGGTGATCAATCACGTGACCCGGGTGGCGTCTCCTGGCTCTGTCTGTTTGAGCTGCGGTTGCTAGGTTTCTGGACATGCACAGTCTGACTTGGAGGACGCGGATTTTGGCGCCGCTATTCTGTCCCCGCTGAGTGAGTTTTTATCTTTATTAACTATAGCTATTGCTAACACTTATACACAGGTGATGTAACACTGTTTTAATGAGTACAATTTACACAGTTTATGGTATATGTTTGTACTAATCATGAATATTATTGATTTGCACATTGGAACACATCATGTAAATTATATTATTGATACATTGTTCACTATATGAAGATATTGTATGTATTTTTGCACTTGTTCTTATGATTATATTATTTATTAATTGATTATCACTTGATTTGCTGCTATGTATTCTAGGTATATATACCTCTGTGAGACACGATGTTTTATGCTTGATAAAGACTGCATTGAGTGGTTGAAACGTTGCAGAGGAGTAATAAAGGGTCCATAATTTTTTCACTTTACGTCTGGAGTGCTGCCTCATCTTTTGAACGTATGTCTATCTGTTAGCCGTTGAGCCTGCGGCTGGGAGGATTTTGCACCAGTACTACTGGACTAGTGCTGCTGTGTATTTTTTGTTTGCTATATATATATATATATAATAAATATAACACTGGGCAGCAGCGCAATCAAGACTGAGGAGTAGGAGTGCCAGCGGCTATAGGTGCGATCGACCAACCAAATATATAAAGAAATAAAAACTCCACGGCACTTCCAAAAAATATCTATACTAATAAAAGCCCTGTGTGCGTGCTCAGGGCTGGTGTCCGTGCATGTGTGCCGATTATTGAAGTGCGCATGCACGGCGCACCAGCCAATCAACACACGGCACACCACCCGCACCGCCCACACCAAAAGGCAGGGAAAAGGCAAAAGGCAGGGAACCGAGAGCGAGCTACACAGTGGCGTACTAAGGGGGGGGGGGGCGCAGGGAGCTGATGTCCCATCACTCACCGCTCAGCTCCCCGTGCTCCTCCACTCCTTCAAGTCTGCGGCTCTCTGAATGGTGAAGCAGGAAGACTTCTCCCCGCTCCACTATTCAGCCTGCAGACACGGATCGCGCTGCCAGCAAGTGTGGGCGGAGCCTGCAGCCTGGAAATTAGTATAAGCTCTGCCCCCACACAGTGCTGCAGAGCGATCTGTGTCTGCAGGGAAGAAAGGTATGTTAGCTACAGGAACGGTAGAAGGTGAGTTAGTGTGATTTTTTTTTATACAGAAGGGGCACAGAGGACTTTGTCAGTATGGAGGGGGCACAGAGGACTTTATCACTATGGAGGGGGCACAGAGGACTTTATCACTATGGAGGGGGCACAGAGGACTTTATCACTATGGAGGGGGCACAGAGGTCTGTATTACTATGGAGGGGGCACAGAGGTCTTTATTACTATGGAGAGGGCACAGAGGGCTTTATTACTATGGAGGAGGCACAGAGGACTTTGTTACTATGGAGGGGGCACATAGGACTTTATTACTAAGGAGGGGCACAGATGACTTTATTACTATGGAGGAGGCACAGAGGACTTTATTACTATGGAGGGGCACAGAGGTCTTTATTTCTATGGAGGGGGCACAGCAGACTTTATTACTATGGAGGGGGTACAGAGGTCTTTATTTCTATGGAGGGGGTACAGAGGACTTTATCACTATGGACGGGGCACAGAGGTCTTTATCACTATGGAGGGGGCACAGAGGACTTTAAAACTATGGAGGGGGCACAGAGCCAGAGGGCATTACTACAATGAAGTGGGCATTATTATATGGAGGGGGAACAGAGGGCATTACTAGCACAGTGAGCATTACTACTATTAAGGGGGAACAATGGGGATTATTACTGTGAAGGAGGCACAAAGAGGGCATTACAACTGTGAAAGGGGCACAGAGAGGGCATAACTACTGTGAGGGGGTACAATTTTTTAAAAGTAGGAGGTTGCCAGAGAAAGGACCCGCCCTGGGTGCCAAACACCCTAGGCACGCCACTGGCGCTACAGCCCAACGAAAACAACCTGATAAGTATTCATAAAGGGAGAGTGCAAACAAGACAGTAAAACATGATAATATACCAACTGATGTCAGTATAACACGATAATATACCACTAGATGTCAGTATCCTTTGTAATAAAAGCCCTGTGTGCGTGCTCAGTGTCCGTGCGTGTGTGCCGATAATTGAACTGCGCATGCACGGCGCGCTTATCAATCAACACACGACGTTTCACTTGCAACCGTGCTGCCCACACCAGTGCCAGTCAGTGCCAGCAGTGTCAGCCATCTGTCAGTGCCACCAGCCACAGCCACCAGTCACAGTGCCAGCAGTATCAGCCACCAGTCAGTGCCAGTTGTCAGTGCCACCAGTCAGTGCCAGTTGTCAGTGCCACCAGCCACAGCCACCAGTCAGTGCCAGCCGTCTCAGCCATGAGTCGCAGCCAGCAGTCTCAGCCACAGTCAACGCTCAGTGCCAGCAGTCTCAGCCACAGCCACCAGTCAGTGCCAGCAGTCTCAGCTGCAGTCAGCAGTCTTAGCCACAGCCAGCAGTCTCAGCCACCAGTCTCACCCACCAGTTAGTGCCAGCAGTCAGTGCCAGCAGTCTCAGCCACAGCCACCAGTCTCAGCCACAGCCACCAGTCTCAGCCACCAGTCAGTGCCAGAATTCTCAGCTACAGCCAGCACTCAGTGCCAGCAGTCTCAGCCACAGCCACTAGTCAGTGCCAGCAGTCTCAGCCACAGCCACCAGTTAGTTCCCTTGCCATTTAATATAGACTTTTCCTACTAATGTTTATGCACTACTGTTCTAGCGCCCGTTATTGTAACGGGCTTAATGTCTAGTATATATATATATATATATATATATATATATATATATATATATATATTACAATGTAAAACATAGACATAAAAAGTCTGAATACCATTGTAGAGTGGCTGGGGTGGAGTGCGGTTTCGATGCCCTGTTTTCCTTTTCTTCATCTGCTAGAAAATGAAAGAAACACAATAATTATTTTATAATATATAGTATGAAAATGATAGAATATTATTAGTATTAGTTTTTTTAGCTGAGCCAACTAAAAAATAACATTGGTAAAGTTTAGTCTATAAATCTATTGATTTTAGCCTATATTGCTACCAAGTCAATTTTTTTGTAATTTTTAGGCACCATTTTCTACTAAAATAAACATATTACCAATTCTGCTTCTATGTTGCTTCCTACAGTAAATGGGGAAATTTTTGTCATCGATTTTGGAGACTCTTCTGATCTGTCATATATTTGTAAGGTGTGGAGGAAATCCCCTAAAATACTTTGGAACCATTCCAGTTTTATTAATTGTATTAAGCATGTGTGAACTCCATATATACATTTCTATTGCCCTTATGTTTTTTATATTGGAGACCAGTTGTTACTGCTAGTTAATAATTTGAGTTTTATGCCTTATGGCTTGTTCACACAAACGTGTGCTGCCCGTTGCCGTATTGTGGACCGCATTTGCAGATCCGCAATACACGGGCACCGTTCCGTGTGCATTTCGCATCACGGATGTGGACCCATTTACTTTAATGGGTCCGCAAATCCGGAGATGCGGAACGGAAGCACTAAACGGAATGCTTCCTGGGGTTCCGTTCCATGCCTCCGCACCGCAAAAAGATAGAACATGCTCTATCTTTTTGCGGAACGGAGGGATCGCGGACCCATTCAAGTGAATGGGTTCACAATCCCCATGTGGCTGCCTCACGGACGGTGCCCGTGCATTGCGGACCGCAAATTTGCGGTCCACAGCATGGGCTTCACACGTTCGTGTGAACGAGCCCTTAATAAACACATTATATAGGGTCTCATTATATTGTTCCCCATTACGTATAGTAGTTATGCTGTGTAATCTGTATATTCAAGTATGTAAAGTAAAGTGTCATATATTTGTAAGGTGTGGAGGAAATCCCCTAAAATACTTTGGAACCATTCCAATTTTATTATAAGAGCTGTGCCTTATCTCCTTATGTGAGAAAAAAAAGGTGGTGTTGTCCTTTCTCCTTTGAAGAGCACTTTATACTAGCTATGGCCTTTCTGATATGGTGCTAGTAAGGTAGGTCAGCTCCCCAGATTCCATGATTTGTGGCCCCTTGCCACATGAGAGTACATTGGTACCCCTTTCTTTACGTGATTCAGTGGTAAATTTATGGAAATGGATGTCCTTCCTACCCTGATGGAGTTTGGGTAGCCTTGTTGGGCAGAAGCCAATTAAATTGCTTTACTGCTGTGATGAGCCAGGTTCTGTTGCAAGGCTTCAGCCTGGGAGGACACTGTAAGGGCTAGTGTTACTGGCAACTAGTCTACTTGGCCTGTTTCCATATCAATCAGCGTGGCAACACTAGCCACAGTGACTGTGATAGCAGGAGGAGGAAGTGATGAGAGTTTGGCCTACAAACAGGTTTTAGGGAATCTCTGCAACGATACCTTCACGACTCATGGAGGTCTTAGGAAGACTCTGTGACGTAAAGCCACTAAACTGCCATATACCCCTGAATCAGTGAAGAGCTGTTATACTTTGCATCTCCCCACTCTGGGTATTCTGTGAGTGTGGACTGTAGGACTGTGTTAGAGCTGTGCCTCTTATGTGAGAAAAAAAGGTGGTGTTGTCAGAAGTGGCCCAAGTACTACTTCTGATTTGGCCACTGTATTGACCTCATACAATTTACCTCAATAAAAGTTATTGCTGCAATTCACGTGTCTATGCCACCCATTTGCCACTCCATAGCACCCTCATTGCACAGAGAATATTCCTGACCTTCAATAAACTGTCCATGCCTTAGACATTAGTGGTGCCAGTTTGTCACAACTTTCATCATCTTTCAATAACTTTAACACCTTCAAATATTACATTGAAGTGCAAACATTGCAGCAAGACATAATTATTCAAACCGTTAACATCACGGTATCACAACTTGGTGTAAAGTTGACAGGTTTCAGTTAAGATAGTGCCATGGTGTTGGATGGAAGAGCAGTGGGACAAAATAATATCCCCTAAAAACTGTAGTGCAGAAGATGATGCAAATGGTGGCGGCCAAGAAACCCAAAGGGTATTGGTGCTGTGGCTACCTCGGACATTATGTGGTGTTGTGTGACGCACGGTCATGGAGGATGCAAAAAAACATAAAACACTTCTTGCTTATTCCTCCAGCTTCCCTCTACTATGTTCCTGTCTTGTCTCTTCTTTACAATACAGGGCCATATGTTTTGTCCCAGTACCATGTCTCGTTGAAGATAAGAATGCAAATCTCCATGGTATAAATGCTTCACTCAAAACAGCTCAAGACAGTACAGATTTATTTTTGACTGTAAGGAAGAAATACTTACTTTCTTCATTAGAAACATTGCCCAAGGATGTGTGGCTTGAATACCGTTTATTTTCGCTTTCACTGAGACACCGTTCAATCCAACTTTCTGAAAAAAATACAAATAGAGCATGTATTACATTGTTAGGTTATGTATGAATTAATGTATGTATCTTTCTATATTTATGAGCCTTGTGTTAATAAGGAGCCCTACTTTGAGCAGTATAAGGGGGTACTGCATCAGGACTCTGGTCAGAAGGCACAAATGGGCCTACCTCCTAATTGCACCACCCACTGCCAGCTATACTGTTAACTGAAACCTGTACAAGTTCACAATATTTTTAATGAGTCTTGTTTAATTAACATAATCATTCTCTACAGTAGCCATATGAGTGATATCATATGGCCAGGTATCTATAAGGGTGCACAGGAAGCGCCTGGGTTCTGAGGAGATCCATAGGCCACATACAAGATATTGGTATTATAAATGGCACATGGTAGTTGGGAGCCCAGTTACAAAATATGCATTGGGGACCAAAAGCTTCTCTGCATATGGCTGCCTCTATGAACATTCTATCGTAATATGGATGATCATGAATGGTCTCTTCTTCCTCAACTATCCTTTCAAAAAATTGCAGGGAGCCTTCGGCAACATTTGGTACAAGTTGTTTCCTGCCGCATCATAAACCAAGAGATAAGGACACAAGTCCAAATAGAGGCAATCGTTTACAAGATAGGTATGTATAGTATGTAGGAGTATATGTATGTTCATTTTCATATATTATATAAGCTTTGTATGGTGGTATTATCTTGAGCTTTGTGTGGCAGTATTGTTTGAGTAATGTAAGATTCACTGGCAGACCTTGCAGCAGGGACTTGTTGATCGTGATGTTGGACCACCAGGCTGTTCTCCAGCAGAAATTAAATGCTCATTGGCGACTCATATATGGAGTTTTCAATCTCAACAAATTAGGTTGATGTGGATCTCACATGCTCCCTGACAACCTTAAGAAGAGCAGCATGCTCATTTATGAAGAAGGCTGTTACACTGATCCACTGTTACACTGACTTAGGCCTCTCACCCAGTTAAGCCGGTACTCTCTGCTCTGCACTGATGAGGGGCAATCACCCCGAAACAGCTGTCTGCAGAAGAGGTGCTGGCTTATTTAATATCCAAGCCATGTCTCAGGGCCTATTTAAAGGGTCAGACATGACTTATAGGATAGCTGACTTACATCTGGTGGCATTAGAGGCAGAGCTTGTGAAGAGCTCATTTGCATCCCTTTCTTACCAGAATTCTAGAGGAGCATATATGGCTTATAAGTCTCCTCACCCCAAGGAGAGATAATACTGATCCAAGAGAGATATGGGAAAATGAGCTTTACACCATTATATGGATTAAGGCTACTTTCACACTCGCGTTTTGTCCGGATCCGTCATGGACGGATCCGTTCAGATAATGCAACCGTCTGCATCTGTTCAGAACGGATCTGTTTGTATTATTTTTAACATAGCCAAGACGGATCCGTCTTTAATGCCATTGAAAGTCAATGGAGGATGGATCCGTTTTCTATTGTGCCAGATTATGTCAGTGAAAACGGATCCGTCCCCATTGACTTACATTGTGTGCCAGGACGGATCCATTTGGCTCAGTTTCATCAGACGGACACCAAAACGCTGCAAGCAGCGCTTTGGTGTCAGTCTCCAAAGCAGAATAGAGACTGAACTGATGCAAACTGATGCATTCTGAGCGGATCATTTTCCATTCAGAATGCATTAGAATGCAAACTGATCGGTTTAGGACCGCTTGTGAGAGCCCTGAACGGATCTCAGAAACAGAAAGCCAAAACGCGAGTGTGAAAGTAGACTTTCCACTGCATTCAGTAATGCATTCACAATCTTACTATGCAATCAGAAGAACAGACATGCTACAGACACTGAACCAGCAGGGGAATGCAGGAAGATATGAAGTCATGCAACAGCTCAAGGTAATTACAAGATAAGTCAAGGCAGGCTATTTTGAAATCATTTAGGTATACAATACACCACAGGCAGGCATGCTGGGAGTTGGATTCCAGAGGTTACAGCCCAATGAACTAAACCATCAAACAGTTCACAAAATGTATTACTCTTTTGTAGGAAAAATGCAAAAATAACCACTTTTTAATATAATTATAACACAACAGGCAATGCGCAGCCCTTATTACAACCCAAAAGACTCTATTGTGTCCCTCGGTCAGAACAAATGCTGATAATGCCTAATATATAGATTATTTGAGAAAATATCCTTTGAACTCACTAGGAAATCATCATGTCACTACATGTATTCAGGAACACCATTGCACACACGATTATAAAAAACCTTCCAAAAGTCTCAATTTTCTTCTGCTTATTGCACTTTATAGGGGTCAAGAGGAATAAGCAATATTACAAACACAAAGTGCCACTGTCATGAGAGTGCCAGGTACATTGACTTGCAGGGCTATCCTGGCATTCTTACATCCATGTTTTAACTGTCGAAGAGGCCAAAAGCGACCCCAAAATCTGCTCCCGCTCTTATTTTAACACTTTATATGATGTCTCTATTTATAGCACAGCAGAGATAAAAAAAAAAAACTATTGAATGATTTGGCTGTTTTCCTAAGGACTCTCAACATCAGCTGGAAACAAGGATAGAACAAGAGGGAATTTTATCTGTCTTCATTTGTTTCCCCTGAGATAGACGATGCCAGATGCAACCGGTAGCCATTTATCCGCCCCTTCCTGAAGGGCGGTGCATACTGCTATCCATAACCAGGATCCTATCAGGTCATTAGACTTGGCAAGCAAAGGAACATTCTCACAAAACCTAAGTCGGTGAGCAAATGGCTACAAGTAAATGCTGAGAGGTCTACCCAGAGACAATGGAATGAATCTAAAGGTTGAATACCCGTTCATTTATACACTAAGAGATTGATTTAACTGGGGTAATGGGACAACAGAATTACTGGTTGGTGAAGGGAACACATCAAGTGGAACTTGTATATTGTAAGTTGATTGAGGACAAGGAAAAAAACTGTCAGATAATCTGTTGGTGTAATATAGTCCTTAGTTCCATGTTTGGGTGGATTGTGATTTGGTTCACCCTTAACCTAGTCTGCATATAAAGACTATAGGGGTCATTTATTAAACAGAAATATGAAATATATATCTTAAGCGTATTTCTGGTGCAGATTGCGGCGCAAATCTGCGACTTTTCCATCCTCACGCCAGGTCTAAAAAAGTGGGCGGGACAGGCTGGCAGGCCCATCTCATTTACCATTTTCTGTCCTCCATTTATAAGTGGTGGTGGATACGCCAATGTTAAGTAGAGGCCGGCGCCTCTATATAACTTCAGCGGATCCACCGCCAGTGCAGCGCCTTATTAAGACAGTCATCAAAAACGCCAGTCTTAAAAAATGTGCCCCTATGTGTCATGGAAACATGTCTGGCTTTTTCACTGGGACTCTAATTTTTAGAACTTATTTATTAGAGTCCTAAGATTCAGGTAGTCTTCATACTAGTAATAAATGGGGAGCAATAAGATTGAACCCAATGCTAGTATGAAGAGGACTTGGTTGCAATTTATGGCTCCCCACCGATGATGAAAGCTCGATGTATCTAATTCCATAAAGTAGGATATGAATCTCTATATTTTGCTCATCATAAATACTTTGGAGATGGTATATAGAAAAGTAAATTGAACAACTAATAAAGAAGAATATTCAACATAGCAACAAGTATGTAAAACCTAACTAAGGCTAGGTTCACATATACTGTGGAAGTTCCGTCACAGATTATGCACACAGCAGTATTTTTTTGCCAGTATTCATGCTGGACACCCAACGGACCAACTCCATTACAGTGAAGCACCCAGTATATGTCGGTTCCTACGGTTCTGGTATTCTGTTCCTATGCAGGAACACAATACTGGAACGGTGCACTTAGCCTTAAAGGATTGTCAGCAGCCCATGGAAAAATAAAATAAGCTCAACCTGTAATCTCCCATTTAAAACAATGCCTGCATTGGACAATCCCCACCAGTTAGAAAGATCATTTGAAACTAAGCTGATCATATAGTGTCTTAGTGCTCAGTTTCCCTGCAATGCCACCACAGGTGAAACTAAGCATTACACAGTGCCCATTCAAATCAATAGGTTCTCTGTGTAACGCAGGAACCGACAGGTCCTCCAGAATGAGAAATACTTTCTATTCGATCTACACTCTAACCTAGAGATGAGAATACTGAATACAGGACCCTCTCTATTAACTCATAGTTCTCTGATACAGTATATGAAGATGGGCTTTCTAAACTGGACAGGGTCTTTAATCTTATATTTAACCCCTTCAGCACCAGAAATACCTTTCTGAGAATTAATTGGCTTATTAAGTATCATATTGGACACCACAGACCAGTTGTAAGAAACACTTCAAGCCCCACACATCAGCAGTACAGGTAAGTGCCTATTATGTGCATATCTAGGCTCTGTGCACACAGCATTGGAACCTTCCTTTGAAGGTGTACGCTCCCAATGTATACCTTGTCACCCATGGGCTGCCATTGCAAAAAAAAACAACTTATATAGTTGGGCAAAAGTTATGCTAACAGATACTGTACCTTCCAGAAGGACACTCTTTTGGCCTCTGTTGGGTCAGTGGGGGCTTATAGATATTTTGAATATATTCTCCAGGATCTTTTTCTAGTGTACATAGAGTTCAACGTAAACTAAATCTTAACTGTACTATAAGCTAAGCTGATATATTTTAGTAAATCCCCCCCCCCCAAAAAAAAAAACACCAGTGACACAGGGGGATCCTCCAGTTATGTCTAAAGGTACCAGAACATATCAATCACCATAGCGAGCCAATAAACTTATTAGGATGTTTTCTTAGGGTGTGAGAAGAAACCAGTGACCAGTGACCATTGGGGAAACTGATAAAAACATGGGGTGATACAAACTCCATATACAAGGGAGTCTCCCAAAGGAACAGAAATTGTCTTCTTGGAGGCAGAGCATTAGTAGTACACGCTTCTGCTGCTAGGTGAATGTTCGCAGAACCCTTCTGATTCAGTATGCCAGCCGACATTGTTGGAGAAGGTTACGTTTGGCTCCAGTGATTTTTTTTCTCAACAAGTTATTCAATCTTTTGCCTATTTCATAATGGCTGCTTAATATGAACAATGTGCAGCTGTGAAATTTTGTTTCCCTTTGGGGGAATAAAGCAGCAGAAACGGTTGGTATGTTTTTTTGATGTGAGAGGGATTGTGCACTAAAAATTTGTAACTCAGGATCAAACAGTCAACCATTGTTTTTACTTTGAAGTTATGAGAAGGTTGCACCACCAACCACAGCCGTACATATCTGCTAGAAGTCGGGTCTTTAAACATGGTGCCCGCTTGTGAGCACAGAGGCCACCATAAATGCTGGGTTTAAAACAGCAGAGACCCGAGGCTAACGTCTGTGATCAGTGATAATGCCGATCGTAGACATTTAACCCCTCAGATACAGTGGTCAGTTGTGACCAAGGCAGCTGAAGTGGCTTTGCCAGGAAGCGCTCTCCTGGGGCCCAAATGACTTCCCCACATTCAGATTGACGAAGACGTTCATTGATGGTGATAGCCTGGAGCCTGCTCAAGACTAACATGCCTACCACAGGTATATTCCTATGGATGCCTGCAGGTGGCAGTTAATATACTGAATCTCCTATAGGCTGCATTCTTAAATAAATGCAGTCTATGAGAGAAACTAATTCTAGTATTTTAGAGTCCACTAGGGGAACTTTAAAAAAAAAGTGAGAACTTTTTTTTGGAAAAAATAAAAAATATTAAAAATATAATCACCCACCTTTCTCTATATTAAAGGTAAATAAAACAAGTGATTATTTGCACCGCCACATCCTGTAGTATTAAAATATAAATGTATAAATGTATTTATCCCTTATGGTGAATGCCATAATGGTAAAATAATAAATAAAAAGTGATCAAAAGGTCAAACACACTCCACTTTTTTAAAATCCACCCCATTTGGAATTTGTTTCTAGTTTCCTACTACATTGAATGCAGTAGTAAAATGCTGCTATTAGAAAGTACAGCTTGGCCTGCAAAAAACAAGCTCTCATGAAGCTAAGTGAATAGAAAAATAAAAAGTTATGGCTTTTGGAAGGCAAGGAGTGGAAAATGAAAACACAAAAACAAAAAATCGTCCTGTGCTGAAAGGGCTAAGGAGAAACCGTACTGATTTGTGGCAAACAGGTGACTGGTTCTTTCATCATGACAATGTACCTGCCCGCACAGTGCTAAGTTTGTTGACAAAAAATAGCATAACACCCTTGCCTCTTCCATATTCACCCAATCTCTCTCTGTGGGACCTTTTTTTTATTTTTTCGGATAAAAAAAAACCTCAAAGGAAAATGTTTTACTGATGTTAACGAGGCAACAAAAGGCAACAACGTTGAGTTTAAAAAAATGTTTTCAGCAGTGAAAAAACTTTGGACAAATGTATTGCTTCAAATGGAAAATACTTTGACGGAGACTGAAGTTTCAAAATGTACAAATAAATATACAATATTTTATTAATTAATTCTGGTTTCTTTTGGAGATCCCATGGTAGATGTTGCCTCTGTTTTGATTTGGAACCAGGGCTCCAGTTCTACAAGGTAGTAGTGCAACCCCAATTAGAAATGCAAACACATAAGCTCAATCAAATTTCTGATAGTTTTCTACCAAGAAGGTCATTTCATAACCATTTTTTTACTATAAGGTCATATTCTTTCTGGTGTATGTAGATGTATACAAGATCTAAGCTATATTTGCTGCATTGTAGAATTCTAAACACAAGCATCTCATAAAATAGCAATACCCATACAGTTTCAATGAGTGCATATAAAATTAACATAAAAAGTAATAAAATGCAGAACTGAAATCAAAGGAATTCTGGCCAATTACAAAATAACAAAGAAAACACTGAAGGGAAGTAATGGGGGAGGAGATGAACTGCCAATGACAGGGTCATGCAGAGAAGAGGGTGGTCTGATGGGACTGGGACCTCCAAAATAGACAATAAAAATCAGGTTTTGATTGTATATTGAATTGTAAATGATCAGGTCACATGAGTTAGAAGAAAATTGTCAAAGAAGTCTTCATCATGCATATGTAACACCATACATGGTAAAGGTATTATAAACACCTTCCAATTATCCAATGGTATATTGACTTTATATGGGCACTATTCACAATAAAAACATGTTAATCTGTTACCTCTAAAGATTTCTACCCATTGAAGTGTTAAGAGATTCATATTTTTCTACAAACCTCACCACTCTTGTCCATGGTCTGTGTCTAGCATTGCATCTTAGCCTTGTTCAAGTAAATGGGACTAAGTTGCCACGCCAGACATACCTATGGCTATTCATTAGTATTTTATAATTTATTTTAACTATGATTTCGGTATTTGGACATCATCTACTGCAAAATGACAATTAATGACATATATATATTAGAATAATATAGTGCTCACATCACATTAATAGCGTCCATTTGACACATACACCGAGAAATGCTCCACAGATATATGTCAGATGGCGACCTGTGACAAATGCCATACAGTGATATATATCACTCATAGGGTCCCACATTAAAAAATATGTATATCACGTGGTACAGTTTTATTTAATGGCTGCTGTTGCATAGAATAACCTGGGCTACTAGCCCAATCCATACCTTTTTATACGGAAGACAAAAGGACACTCTTTTTGCCCCCATCGGGCTAATAGGGACTATGGATATGTGTATTCAGCCTGTTCACTGTATTATATTGAAAACTGCTGTATCATGCTGCCCCCAACATTTTTTGTATGTAATTTAATGGGTGACGTAGTGTTCTATGGTTAGACCAGCATCTCCAAACAATGTGATAGGTGCACACTACAAAGATCATAGTATAAGATCTTGCATTGCTCTCAATTTTGTAGACCTAGGCCCAGGAACAACAAGTCAGCTAGTGTAGACCCCATCTACAGAAGTCGCCTTGCCATTGGTAGATGGGCCCTATACAATTATGAAAAAATATGTGGCAAAGAACTTCTAATTTTCATGTACGGTAAGTATATCAGTATTGCAATTCAACTTAACCCATATTTCAAGTGTTTGCATGTATCTTTACTCATGGAGTAGTGTGCTGCTACATTAGGTAGTGTTCCCTTGTGACATAGTAACATAGTATATAAGGCCGAAAAAAGACATTTGTCCATCCAGTTCGGCCTGTTATCCTGCAAGTTGATCCAGAGGAAGGCAAAAAAACCTGTGAGGTAGAAGCCAATTTTCCTCACTTTAGGGGAATAAAAAATTCCTTCCCGACTCCAATCAGGCAATCAGAATAACTCCCTGGATCAACGACCCCTCTCTAGTAGCTATAGCCTGTAATATTATTACGCTCTAGAAATACATCCAGGCCCCTCTTGAATTCCTTGATTGTACTCACCATCACCACCTCCTCAGGCAGAGAGTTCCATAGTCTCACTGCTCTTACTGTAAAGATTCCTTTTCTATGTTTGTGTACAAACCTTCTTTCCTCCGGACGCAGAGGATGTCCCCTCGTCACAGTCACAGTCACAGTCCTGGGGATAAATAGATGATGGGATAGATCTCTGTACTGACCCCTAATATATTTATACATAGTAATTAGATCTCCCCTCAGTCGTCTTTTTTCTAACGTGAATAACCCTAATTTTGATAATCTTTCAGGGTACTGTAGTTGCCCCATTCCAGTTATTACTTTAGTTGCCCTCCTCTGGACCCTCTCCAGCTCTGCTATGTCTGCCTTGTTCACTGGAGCCCAGAACTGTACACAGTACTCTATGTGTGGTCTGACTAATGATTTGTAAAGTAGTAGGAATATGTTCTCATCACGGGCATCTATGCCCCTTTTGATGCAACCCATTATCCTATTGGCCTTGGCAGCAGCTGCCTGACACTTTTTTTGCAGCTTAGTTTGCTGTTTATTAAAATTCCTAGATCCTTTTCCATGTCAGTGTTACCAAGTGTTTTACCATTTAGTATGTACGGGTGACTTGCATTATTCCTTCCCATGTGCATAACCTTACATTTGTCAGTGTTAAACCTCATCTGCCACTTATCTGCCCAAGCCTCCAATCTATCCAGATCCCTCTGTAGTAGTATACTGTCCTCTTCAGTGTTAATTACTTTACACAGTTTAGTGTCATCTGCGAAAATTGATATTTTACTATGCAAGGCTTCGACAAGATCATTAAAGGGTTTCTATCACTTCGTTTCACCTATTTAGCTTTCAGACACTAGCGATCCGCTAGTGTCTGCTTTATCTAACCATCCTAATATAAGAGCTTATTGTCCTGCCGTTTAGCTAAAAAAATAACTTATATAGATATGCAAATGAGCCTCTAGGTGCTATGGGGGCGTGATTAGCACCTAGAGGCTCCGTCTACCTTAACAAACTGCCGCCGCCCAGCGCGTCCCTCCAGCCCGCCCATCTCCTCCGGAATGCGATGCTCCTCGTATTCGGCGCATGCGCAGTGAATGTCTGATCGCTTCCCTGCTCAGACATCTCCACTGCGCCTGTTCCTCGGAGCACTATGACGTCATCGGCTCAGGCGCAGTGGAGATGTCTGAGCAGGGAAGCGATCAGACATTCACTGCGCATGCGCCGAATACGAGGAGCATCGCATTCCGGAGGAGATGGGCGGGCTGGAGGGACGCGCTGGGCGGCGGCAGCTTGTTAAGGTAGACGGAGCCTCTAGGTGCTAATCACGCCCCCATAGCACCTAGAGGCTCATTTGCATATCTATATAAGTTATTTTTTTAGCTAAACGGCAGGACAATAAGCTCTTATATTAGGATGGTTAGATAAAGCAGACACTAGCGGATCGCTAGTGTCTGAAAGCTAAATAGGTGAAACGAAGTGATAGAAACCCTTTAATAAATATATTGAAGAGAATAGGGCCCAATACTGACCCCTGAGGTACTCCACTAGTGACAGTGACCCAATCTGAGTATGTACCGTTAATAATCACCCTCTGTTTTCTATCATTGAGCCAGTTACTTACCCACTTACAGACGTTTTCTCCCAGTCAAAGCATTCTCATTTTATATACTAACCTTTGACATTATGGTCTTTTTGCATATTATATAATGGCTTGCAGCAGGGAACAGTAAGTAGTGTGTAGCTGAAGCCACAAGGTGTGAGAGAAGAAACTGCTATAAAAAGCTGGGGGTCCTTACTACGCAGCCAGGCTAGAGTGGGAAGACTATTAGTCGGACACAGTGTGAAATAGAGGCTGGAGTATTTTTATGTGAAACTAGAGAATTGCAAGGAGGTGCAATCATTGGGGATTCCGAACCACCTTGGTTCAGGTAAGAGTGAGTACCACCATTACAGGCTGAGACCTAATGATGTGCTGAATATCACAAGTTACAGTGAACAAACCCGATCGTGGAGTGAACGAACATTGCCCTGCACTGCAGGCTGGAGTGGACACTGTAAGAATGCTGTGTTCCATGGCCACAAGTTTGCCCAGACTGTGAAAAGCTACCTTGTGAGACAGATTTCTGTCTTCATTTGTGCCTGAAAATAGGCACAAATAAAGATAAATGTGTTGGGCCACTCCCAACTCTAGCCAGGCCACCTTTTCAGAAAGTGGCAAGGACAGTGCAGAAATGCCACAGAATTTGTAGTAAGTGGCGTGTGAAAACTTGCAAACATGGTGTTTACAACTTTTTACGCCACAAAAGCAACGCAGGGAGATGATAATTCGCCACCTCTGTTCTTTGCAAGTTTTCTAAAAACTTTTCAAGAGCTGTATAAACATTTTTTCTCTTCTAATTGCTCCATCTAATAGGCCCATTACAAACACACATCAATTTTAATATCTATCATTTGTAGAACATTTTGTTTTCCACAAAAATTAATTAGTATACATCTTCCTTGCAGCTTTTAGTGTTTTACAAGCTGTAATGCTTCAGATTGGCTAGTAACACCAGTACTTCCTGTCTTGATTGACCACCATTTGTGCACTTGCAGTTCACAGGAATTTATTTCTGCTATAAAATAGACCACATCGCCATGTTACACATGTTTAACCGTCAGGAAGCATAAAACACACACAAAAAATAGCTGAGGAATGAACATATCTTGCCTTTTGTGTACAGTACTAAAGGGAAAATACCTAAACTGTTTAAAAAGCTTGCATTTGTAATCTAGTCAGCCAATATAAAGGTATCTTACAGGGACAAGTCCAATTTTTAGAGGAAGACTCTGTATACACAAGAACACAGAAAATGCTATCAATCACTGATAACACCTCCCCTGTGTGCAACTATCAGTGATATACAGCTATCTATGTATACACACTTACATAGTAAATGCTATCAATGACTGATAATACCTCCCCCGTGTACAACTATCAGTGACTGACAAATATCTCTGTATACACACTTTCACAGAGGAGACCATCAATCACTGATAACACCTCCCTCGTGTACAGCTATCAGTGACTGACAGCTATCTCTGTATATAAAACTTACACAGAGAATGCTATCAATCACTGATAACACCTCCCCCGTGTACAGCAATCAGTGACTGACAGCTATCTATGTATACACACTTACACAGAGAATGCTATCAATCACTGATAACACCTCTCCTGTGTACAACTATCAGTGATCACAGCTATCTATGTATACATACTTACACAGAGGATGCTATCAATCACTGATAACACCTCCCTCGTGTACAACTATCAGTGATTGACAGCTATCTCTGTATACATACTTACACACAGAATGTTATCAATCACTGATAACACCTCCCTCGTGTACAACTATCAGTGACTGACAGCTATCTCTGTATACATACTTACACACAGAATGTTATCAATCACTGATAACACCTCCCTCGTGTACAACTATCAGTGACTGACAGCTATCTCTGTATACATACACATAAAATGCTATCAATCACTGATAACACCTCCCCCGTGTACAGCTATCAGTGACTGACTGCTATCTATGTATACACAACTTACATAGAGAATGCTATCAATCACTGATATCACCTCCCCCATGTACAGCTATCAGTGACCGACAGCTATCTCTGTATACACACTTACACACAGAATGTTATCAATCACTGATAACACCTCCCCCGTGTACAGCTATCAGTGACTGACTGCTATCTATGTATACACAACTTACATAGAGAATGCTATCAATCACTGATATCACCTCCCCCATGTACAGCTATCAGTGACCGACAGCTATCTCTGTATACACACTTACACAGAGAATGCTATTGATCACTGATAACAAGTCCCCCATGTACATCTATCATTGACCAACAGCTATCTCTGTATACATACTTGCATACAGAATGTTATCAATCACTGATAACACCACCCCTGTGTACAGCTATCAGTGACTGACTGCTATCTATGTATACACAACTTACATAGAGAATGCTATCAATCACTGATATCACCTCCCCCATGTACAGCTATCAGTGACCGACAGCTATCTCTGTATACACACTTACACAGAGAATGCTATTGATCACTGATAACAAGTCCCCCATGTACATCTATCATTGACCAACAGCTATCTCTGTATACATACTTGCATACAGAATGTTATCAATCACTGATAACACCACCCCTGTGTACAGCTATCAGTGACTGACTGCTATCTATGTATACACAACTTACATAGAGAATGCTATCAATCACTGATAACACCTCCGTGTGTACAACTATCAGTGACTGACAGCTATCTCTGTATACATACACATAAAATGCTATCAATCACTGATAACACCTCCCATGTACACCTATTAGTAACTGACAGCTATCTATGTATACACACTTACACCAGAAATGCTATCAATCACTGATAACACCCCCCCCTGTGTAAAACTATCAGCTACTGACAGCTATCTCTGTATACACACTTACACAGAGAATACTATCAATCATTGATAACACCTCCCCCGTGTACAACTATCAGCTACTGACAGCTATCTCTGTATACACACTTACACAGAGAATACTATTAATCACTGATAACACCTCCACCCTGTACAACTATCAGTAACTGACTACTATCTCTGTGTTACTGTGTATACAGAGATAGCTGTCAGTAGCCGATAGTTGTACACGGGGAAGGTGTTATTAGTGATTGATAGCATTCTCTGTGTAAGTCTGTATACAGAGGTGTCAGCCACTGATAGTTGTACTCAGGGGAGGTGTTATCAGTGATAGTTTTCAGTTTTAAATTTGGTTAAGTTTGCTGCAGTTTTCATGTATTTGGTGCACTGCACTGTGTTGTATAACTTACTTCTAAAAAATACACCAGAGGGCTGCGTGGTGTAAGATATGACTTTTTTTGCAACATTTCAAGTGTTGCAGATAGTAAATGTGCCATATCCAGGTCTAATCTCACTTTTCTGACTTAAACATAGACCACATTGAAAAGTGGTCTGTCTCTAAAATTTCACCTTAAATGTCGCAAAAAAAAAAAAAAGATCGGAAGTCATGGCAACTGCAACATTTTTAGACCAAAAACCAGATGTATCTGGTATGATAAATGACCCCCTATATATTTTGCTAAATCTTTACCCACAAAACCATATATCAATCTGGTCAGCTACTCCTGCTCTATTACATACTGCCTGCAGATTGCACTGCATTTTATGGTGACAGGTTCTCTTTACAGTATCTCTAACTCTGGAGTATCCAGCACATTCACGCATTGCATTGGCAGTCCACTGATCCTAATGACAACTGTGTAATGCTTCATATTCTCTGTAGTGGGGCAGTAGAGGAATTGAACACTTGCTGTTAGGTTTCTTCAAAAACTACAGATGATTGTTGGAGGTCCTAACTGCAGGAAACCTATTTAATTCTTATTGACATGGGAGTCTTCAAACCAAAAGGTATTGTCCAAGGTGGAGAACCCATGTCATTTTCACTTAATAGTTTTTACTACAGTTTGGTAAAGCGTTGTACAAACAGACATAAGTATATTTTAAAATTTCTTAGTGCAAAGTATGTACCTAGACTAGTGATATTTCTAGCATAGAGATATGCTACTCAATATCCAAGGCACATGTGCCACCAGCCCCACCTCTAGCTACGCCCCAGCTTTAAGGTATCACCATTTGCAGCAATGTAGAAACATGTCTGCTTGTATCCCTATCCCTACTGCTGCAGATGACCCATACTGACGGAATAGTTCTTCACATATCACTCACAAAACAGTCTAAACCTCCAGTGTCATTATCATCCGCAGAAGAAGCAGGAGCTCTCAAGTCCTGGGAAGGGGTTTTTAATGGGAACATGGCTATAGCTGCCAGGGTGGCAGGCATGGCACCTGCTATGGAGCCCAGCTGTCCAAGTCTGCCTATCTCAACTTCTAAAGATGGCTCAGAAGCGAAAGACGGGCAATGGCTATGGCCTTTCCATTCCTTGAACCCTAAGTTCCTATCATTAGAATATGCCATACTATTACAATTATGTGGGGCTGATCTTTTGGAACCCTTGCTATTCCTTAGAACAAAGGGAATGAGATCCCCTTATCTTCTTCCCTGCACAGTGGGGTTACCATCCACCTGTTGTGCAGCGACCTGCGATACAGTCCCAAGTAACTGAATGGACCAGAGAATATTGTGCAGGAGCTGCTATTGTCCTGTAGTCTGAAAATTGGTGGGTCGTTATCAGTCTAGCCCCATGGATCGGTAGGTGACAGTATATCCTAGTTTTATGTCATCACTTCTAATGGTGGAAAGACTCCTATAAGCTCTGAATGCAGAAAGCGGAAAATGACCAAATGATATCTAAACACTAAATGAGAAAAGTTATTATTTAGACAGGCACTCTATATCCGGAGTCATGCAGACTGCGGTGGAATGTTCCCAAAGAAAGAAAGAATATCCACTCCAGCTTTTAAGTCCAGCTCGATAAGTGTATAAAAAGAACGCACTGGGGATATGCGGGTAACCACTGATGAAGAAGTCCGAGTTGGACTTCGTAACGCGTCTGGTATAACAATTATAATACCCGCATACTCCATTTCGAAAGGAACCAGACTTCATATACTGAGTGGAAGCTCTTCCATTAATTTAAAAACCTGTCTGCCCTGGCCTGTGCACGCATCCCAACAAACTGAATAATAGACTTGTGGGACGCCAAGCTTCACAGCACCCCGTGAGACGCACACGGAGAACCAGGCACACACCAGCGGTAATAGCCCGTGAAGATGCCGGGACAGGTAATAGCGGCCAACACAACCGTGCATGGTGGGACGCCACTAAAAGCACTGGGTAGTGTTGGTTCGCTACTATAACAACTTTTAACGAATGGGACATATATTCCAACTACTGCAATATAATTCTTAGCTATCCACAACATTGGCATCAGTGCCCCAAGTGATTATATGTACTACTGTGCAATGCAATTTATTTGATTATACTACTGAACTATATCAAGCTACAATTATATCACTGGAAACATATTTGAAACATTATAACATAATCGCCCGTGACTTACAACATTGGATATAAAACTTCAAGCAAGTTCATTAGTCACGTTCTATGCTGCACAGTATAAATGATTGGGACTGAACTAGCGGCTGCCTGAAACCACATTGGGGCAACATAACAACATTTCACTTTGACAATGCTAGCCCTTTGTAGCCACGCCCCCATTTCATTGTACATTAGCGGGACGCCGTATATTGTCCGCTAATCCTGGATATGGGAAACTGTCCCTGATGGAGATGATAATGATCTGCACCATCTGGGGGAAAAGATTCTTTATTTAATCGTTGCAGACTGTACCTACTGCTTATATATGTGTCTATACCTGATCTGATCTAAATTTAATTAGGTAAGGCCTAGTGCATCAACCAGGCACGGCCAATAACCTACTATACCCTTTTCTCCGGTGGTGTCGATATTTGTTGTTTTTGCCCTTTTTGTGTCTTTTTTTGCAAATATTTATTATTTAATATTTTTAGTTGCACTCTTTGGGGGGAAAATCTTATGTTCTATGTTTTATTTCTTATTTTATTTAATAAATTGTACTTATTGCCTCTGCATGACTCCGGATATAGAGTGCCTGTCTAAACAATATCTTTTCTCATTTATTTTTTACTGATTGGGTGAATCAGCCAGACATAGAGCACCTATTACATGTGGGTAGACAAGTGAGCCACTATACGATTTTATACCTATATCTAAACACTAGATTGCACATTAGATTTAAAACAACGGTTTCCAACCTGTGACTTTTGCAAAAGTACAACTCTTATCAAGTCTTGATAGCTGGAAACTATCAGGACATGAAAAGAGTTTTAGTTCTGCATCAGCTGAAGAGGCGCCGGCCAAAGCTTTAGGAACTACATAGCCAACATTAGTCCTTATACTATGTATTATCTTCATAGGCATTCAAATATATCAAAATCCATAGCTTTTGCTTGTACGCGAACAACTAGAACTTTACAAAACAACCATACACTGTAACTGAATTATTCAGACTCTTGATTTACTGGTTGATATTTATTTCTTTACAAAAATCACAAAAATGTGCAACTATCCTTAACTTAGTCCTAATTAGAAAAAAGATGCAGATGATACAGGACATAAAGTTGGTCCATGGAACAGGGATTTACGGTAGTTCCCTGAAATATAGAACAATTTTGGGGACAGTAAGTTAGTTCGAATTTCTAATGTCCAATCTTAAACTGGGGATTTTATTTTTTATTTATTTTGTGAATCTATACTTAATGATGTATTTGTGAACACTAGCACAATGAAAGCTACAAAATCAGAAATAGAAAAATTGTTAGAGATATTAGGAGTCAAGCCAAGTACTCCACGTGTCAGTATGGTTTATCCTAGTAGCTGGGAAATAAGAAAAAAAAAACTAAAAAAATTAGGTGCCAGAAGCAAATTACCAGGGCTCCCGACATAAACATTATGTATATAGCGGGTACTTATGTATAAATGGAAGAAAAAGTAAGTGCTATCAACTGAGATTACTTCAGAATTTAAAGATTTTATCTCCCCTGAGCCATAGTGACGGATAGATTGCTTAGTTATTTAATAAATTTAAGTGAAGCGATAGAATCTCTCCACTTGTTGCGGAATCATCTTATAGTAAAAAGTGAGGCAAAAATAGGTTTGTTTTAGGTATATAGAAATAAAGGTATTGAGTGAATACATTATTCAATAGTATAGTGATAGATAGAGATATATAGATATATAGATATATAGACAGACAGACAGACAGATAGACAGACAGACAGACAGACAGACAGACAGATAGATAGATAGATAGATAGATAGATAGATAGATAGATAGATAGATAGATAGATAGGAGATAGATAGGAGATAGATAGATAGATAGATAGATAGATAGATAGATATGAGAGGATAGATAGATAGGAGATAGATAGATAGATAGATAGATAGATAGATAGATAGATAGATATATAGATAGATAGATAGATAGATAGATATGAGAGGATAGATAGATAGGAGATAGATAGATAGGAGATAGATAGATAGATAGATAGATAGGAGATAGATAGATAGATAGATAGATAGATAGATAGATATGAGAGGATAGATAGATAGGAGATAGATAGATAGGAGATAGATAGATAGATAGATAGATAGGAGATAGATAGGAGATAGATAGATAGATAGATAGATAGATAGATAGATATGGGATAGATAGATAGAAGATAGTCAGTACTCTGCAAATATTTTAGGCAGTTGTGGAAAAAAGGCTGCACAGTGAGAATGCCTTCAGATTATGGCTGATCAGTCCTGAACACCTGCTGCTATTTTTCTGCACCCCATTTCCTATGTTTTTGTGCATAATTGAGTGGAAACAAGTCCAAGTGACTGGAGGATCCTTACAAGTCCGGGGCTGTATGTCAGCAGTTGGGGACTTGGTCAGCATTAATGGTGTCCTCAATGATGAGAAATACAAGCAGATACTTATCCATCATGTAATACCATCAGGTATACAGTACGTCTGATTGGTACCAGATGTATTCTACAGCAGGACAACAACCCCAAACACACAGCCAAAGTCATTAAGAACTATCTTCAGCGTAAAGATGAACAATGACCCCCACAGAACCCTGATCTCAACATCATCGAATCTGTCTGGGATTCCATGAAGAGACAGAAGGATTTGAGTAAGCCTACTTACCACAGATTTGTGGTTAGTTCTCCAAGATGTTTGGAATAACCTACCTGCCGGGTTCCTTCTAAAACTATGCAAGTGTACCTAAAAGAACTAATGCTGTTCTGACACCAAATATTGATGCGATTTAGATTTCACTTTTGTTCATTCACTTTGCATTTTGTTATTTGATAATAAACTATTAAGGGTACTTTCACCATTAGCGTTTTTCTTTTCCGGCATAGAGTTCCGTCACAGGGGCTCAATACCGGAAAAGAACTGATCAGTTTTATCCTAATGCATTCTGAATGGAGAGAAATCCGTTCAGGATGCATCAGGATGTCTTCAGTTCAGTCTTTTTGACTGTTCAGGACGGAGATAATACCGCAGCATGCTGTGGTATTATCTTCGTCCAAAATCCAGGATCAGTTGCCGGAATGCCGGATCCAGCATTAATTTACATTGAAATGTATTGGTGCCGGATCACCGCAATGCCGGATCCGTCCTTCCGGTTTGCGCATGCGCAGACCGGTAAAAATTTGAAAACAATATATAATGGATCAGTTTCTCCGGATGACATATGGACAGACGGATCCATTCTTGCAATGCATTTGTAAGATGGATCCGCATCCGGATCCGTCTACAAATGCTGTCTGTTTGCATGCAGATTGCCGGCGACGGAACTGCTTGCTGGATCACTCTGCCGCAAGTGTGAACGTAGCCTAACTCTTCTATTTTTTTAAATCATTCTTACTTTTCAGCATTTTCTCCGCACTTGCCTAAAACTTTTACACAGTACTTATGTAGGTATGTAATTTATTTCTAGTCCATTAATTAATATGATCATAAAATGAGATAATAACTGTGTGTCAGTATCAATGCCATATGTTAGGTTTATATAAAGTGAACTGGTTGGTAAATTGAAATGCCATATTTTAGTCTAAAGTGAAGAGCAATATGATAGAATGTTCCTGCAGATTAGATAGATAAATATGAGATATATAGATAGATAGATAGATAGATAGATAGGATAGATAGATATCAGATAGATAGATAGATAGATAGATAGATAGATAGGATAGATAGATAGATATCAGATAGATAGATAGATAGGATAGATAGATAGATATGAGATATATAGATAGATAATCAACGTGATATAGATAGATAAATAGATATGAGATAGATAGATAGATAGATAGATAGATAGATATGAGATAGATAGATAGATAGATAGATAAGAGATAGATATTATGATAGAGATATACTGTATAAGATAGATAGATAGATATATAGACAGATCATAGATAGACAGAAATAGATAGACAGACAGATAATAGATATTAGATAGATAGATATGAGATAGATAGAAAGATAGATAATAGATAGTCAACGTGATATATATAGATAAATAGATAAGAGATATATATTAGAGAGAGAGATACTGTATAAGATAGATAGATAATCGATAGATATTAGATATATATGATATACATAGATAAGAGAGATCGATATTATGAAAGAGCGATACTGTATAAGATAGCTAGATAGATAGATATTATATAGACAGATGATAGATATGATATATATAGATATGAGATAGAGTAGATAAATACAGTAGATAAAGTAGATAGATAGATAATAAATAGATAGATCATCAACGTGATATAGATAGATAAATAGATATGAGATAGATAAGAGATAGATATTATGAGAGAGAGATACTGTATAAGATAGATAGATAGATAGATAGATAAATAGATAGATATTAGATAGATAGATAGATAGATAGATAGATAGATAGATAGATGATAGATAGATAGATAGATAATAGATAGATATTACATAGATATGAGACAGATAGAAGTTGTGAGAGAGGTGTGATCTGTGGTACAGGAGATGACCGGGATGACTGAAGCCTACTAGCGGGTGATTTGTGTTTGCGGAGTATTATACAGACTCTTGTGTTCTAGAGTCCGCAGGAATCCGACATTATGTGACGACACGCATGCTCTATTGAATCCCACTGCCTCAACACTGAATCCCTTTTGTTGTTTTTTTATTCCTAAAAGAAGCAGATCGCCTGGTGTTCCTCCGCACAGAACTGCTAACTCATAATATTTTGCTGTCGCGGATCTCTTTCCTCCACAGTGGTGTCCATGACAACAGGCCAATGGACAGTTGCCATGGTAACGGGCCCCGGCAAACTTTACCCACTGCTTCTAAAAGTAACTTCTCAGAAATGCCTCCTTACCAACACCCAGTATAAATATAAACATAATGTCATATGTCCCGCAGGAGTCCATTTTGTATTCTTTTATATCTTTATCTAGTTTTTATTTTCGGATTTTTTTTTACCTCCATTCAGAAAATGTATAATCTAAATTAAGTTAAAATGTGATCGATTAACATTTTTTATTAAAAAGTAAAAAATACTAATTTATTTGTGTTTTTTCTAATGGGTCCTAAAGTCTGGTTATGGGTCCTAAAGTCTGCAGGCATGGAAAAAATAAAAAATAAAAAGAAAAATTAAATTACGAATAAATCAGTTTTATTCAAATATTTTAATCTCTTCTTTTATCTAAATTTTCTTGTATTTTAAGTTATTATGAAACACATTTTCTAACACTGCAGACATTGGTGGGATGACTTTGCGTGAAACTTTTTGTAAGGAGTGAAGTCACTGGCCGCAGCTGTGGTATTAACATTCTACTGAATAATTAGATCAGACGGGAAAAGGATGAGCCATACAATGAAATATAGTGATCTAAAGAAAGTCATTAAACAGATTATACTGATGGGCGCCTACTGTGCCCCATTACAAAAGAATGACTGCACCTAACACTTGTTGCTTCCAGTATAAGTGCTTTATGACACCACCCAAAAGTGTTAAGAAATACAGGTCAAATATATAACGGTACGTAATACAATATATGAGTGCTAACGTGCTAGGGTTTGACCAGAAGATACTTAATTATGCAAATATTAACGAGAAAAGGACGGAAATTTTTTGACCAGTAAGGATTTTTTTATTGTGAATTTTGATTCTGGTTCCAATTTATGATTATGATAAGAATTCAGTGCTATTATTTTTATTTATTATGACCACACATTTTATCAGTGTAATCCGACTTGCTATATAGAAACATATTTCATGTAGAAAAATGTCCAAAAAGTTCTATATTTGTTCGAATGACTACCAGATTCAAAAACTAACCATCAATGCCTCTTTATTTTGTAAAACTTTGTACGAGTGATAAAATGGAGCAAAATAAATTGGGGAAAAACTTTATCAGTGGCTGAAAAAGCTTTTCCATATTTAATAGGTAACCTCATATCAGGACTATAAAGGGGCACACCGGGTGTGGGGTGGTGAATGGCTTCCATGTTGAGAAGTGTCCTGGATTTTCACTTAGTCATTATAAGTCTAGATAGGGCTCATTCCTCTAAAAAGTAGCAAAAAGTGTAAAATTTGGAAAATTCTTACAAGTTGTAGTGTATATGATGTTTTTATATGTACATTTGGTATAGTTAGCACATTAGTAGTGCAAGTATTCAAAAAGGGAGTAACGTCCTAATAACTTGGAGAGTAGCTGTTCATGCTTCCTGCACAATATAATATACGGTTATTGAATCATATATTTCTCCAGTACAATAAATTGCTAGAAATATCATTTCTATCTGCTTGCACAGATTTTTTTTTTTTACATTTGCTTCATATGTTTTTATACTATTTTTGTCAAATCGGATTGATTCCATGCAACAGGTGTATTAGCAGAAGAGTTAAAGAAGTTACTACTTAAAAAACGAAAGCATAAAAAAAAAAGTCATTAATATGTACAAGGAGCTAAAAAGTTTACAGGCATTACTTTGGAAATGTATGTAAAGTATCCCAGGTCACCTCACAAAAACTATAAAAAAAGCAAACAAAAAAAAAAGAATAAATATAATATAACCTAGTGACCACCCCCTGTTAGATCATTCCGTGGTTAGGCTTCTGGTGTATTCCATAATTCCAAAACAATATTAACAAAAAGTTCCCCAGCATAAATTAGAGGATGGAGAGGGGGGGGGGGGGAACTAAATTGGTTAAATGATCTAGTTGTTTAAGCCAAAACTTGAACTAACCTGTGGAATCCATGTCTGGTTCCTCCAATAACCCACAATGCATGATCTTCCCATGGGCAGAACAGAAGACCAAAATCCTAGGGGATGTGAGACCCCCTATCTCAGTGAAGGGAGCAAGGAGTGAAAATGGACACTTGGTAAATCCAGCAGGGCAGAGACAGACCAGTCACAATGTTTGCTGATGTTGCATGGGAAAAAGCATCATTTTATAAGAGCCCTGATGGGAGACATGTCATTGATAGGCCAGGCTGCCTGATGAATGGCTGGTAGTCAGATGGGGATGTGGCAAGGCTCTCTGTGAAGCCCATTGTGGTGCTGTTTTGAATAATAAAGACTTTCCTCTAAAAAGGGGGGCTTAAATCTACGCAATCCCAGCACTTCAACCCCCCTTTCTATTATAAAACCTCTTTTTTTTTATTACTTATACTTCCACAGGCTTGTCCTCCCCTTCCTTACATAAACTGATGTTTGCTCTACACAAATCAACACTCGATTGTACCATGCAGAAACTGCTTTGCCGGATACTAGATGCCGTTAATAAGACATAACTGTGCTTCACGTGTAATAATTCACACATGTTGCTGAATATCTGCGCGTCATGTGTCATACATTATGTAGACTAATCCTGGACATAAAACTGCAAAATAAAAGAAAACAAAAAGAAAAAATAGTAAAAACAAAAAGTTGCATCTACCAACTTTTGCAAAGTGTTTAGATTTAGGGTCTGCGATCTCTTGGGTCAGGTGATAATCTAGCTTTGGCAGATTTTAAAGGTACCATAGCAGAGTTTTAGGAGTTGGAATTAGATGTGTTAAAAGTGAAAAGCCAGGGCTTTGGGGCGATGATAAAGTGGCTGTTTTTTTTTTTTTTTTTAAGGAAGGAAAATCTGTGATTAGAATATGAATAGAACTCCAACAGGGAAAGAGAAAAGAGATTACAGATGAATTGCTTTCACCGTGTATACGGGCACTGCTCCCTCCTCCGCAAACAGCAAACTATACCAGTGTTGCAGAGGGAACAAGGCAGCTCTTACTAAATCACTTTCCCTTACCAGGGATTTTCCACATACAATTTTAGACTTTTACTACAATTTTAAACTTTTACTACTATTACTATTACTCTTAGTAATAGTAGTAATAATGTTCTTTACCAGTCCCACAAATTTCGCTCGCTTGGTTGGCACTGACAATTATTTGTACCAAAGAAGAATTAAAAAAAATTTAATAAAAAAGGTTTATTTATAATTTTTATTTGCATTATATCTAAGTTCGGGGCTGGATGGCAGCATGCACACGGCCGTATTTGGGATGTGGATTACACAGGTTGTGTCTATGGTGCCCATGGATTGTTTAGGTCCGTATGGTTCTGTTTTATACAGGGGCACATGGAGGTATATTTTCACAGACATTTTTCCCTAGATGCATGGAGTCCCGATAGAGCTGTTTTTTTTTTTGGCATTGCTGTGTGCATGATGCTTTATCCCAGATAAAGATACGTTAATCACACGATGTGAGTTGATCCTTGCAGATCCATTACTTGATGTCCCGACCACTGAAAATAAGTAATAGGGCCACCTTTTTAAGTGGAAGAGGTGCCAATGGCCAGGGGTGCACTTAGCCTTTCTGCTGCCTGAGGCGAAAACTAAAATGCCCGGCTCAGGCAGCGCGATAATGATGACACCGGCCTCTGATAGGCTACAGGAACTAGGACTAAAACCTATTAGGGGAAACGGTGGGCCAGGGAGACAATGGTCCCGTGCCCTATCGCAGCATTCAACTGTATTACTGTCCTGAGTATGCGATGCAGTTGAATATGTAGAGATGAGCGTTTCCACGATGAAAACGCTCATTGCCCATGGACCTTCTGCTGCCCCCCTCTTGTCCCTACCTGGTGCTGACTGAGGTGATCGCCTCACCTGGCCTCATTGGTGGTGCACCCCAGCCAATAGCTCAAGTTTGGTGCCACTGCAACCCCTATATCCTCAGTAGTAAGAAATTGCCTCTTTAAAGGGGTTGTCTTACTTCAGCGAATAGCATTTATTATGTAGAGGAAGTTAATACAAGACACTTACTAATGTATTGTTATTATCCATATTGCTTCCTTTGCTGGCTGGATTCATTTTTCCATCACATTATAAACTGGTAATTTCCATGGTTACGATCATCCTGCAGTCCAGCAGCGGTGGCCGTGCTTGCAGGCTATAGGAAAAAGCACCAGCCTATGTGAGCTCCCATGGTCCTGGGCCACCAGAGAGTGTGCAAACACAGCCACCACTGCTGGATTGCTGGGTGGTCATAACCATGGAAATGAGTAGTGTATAATGGGATGGAAAAATGAATGAAGCCAGGAAAGGAAGCAATATGGACAATCACAATGTATTAGTAAGTGGCTTGTATTACCTTTCTCTGCATGATAAAGTGACGCAACTCCCTTAATGTGTAGGGATAGATTTAGTTATAATGAGTGATTTCAAAAACGGAACACGGAAGCACATGCTCAGTTCCATTCTTCAATTGCCACCAACTGCAGCAGAAAGGACACACCCTTGAAAATAGGCAAGCCCCCGAGCTGGCAGCTTGAAATAAATCTAGCAGGACAATTGGAACAATGAATGTGAGGTACAGGGCTGTTTTTCATGTACTAGATTATGTATAATTGTTTACATTATTCATGGGATAACCCCTTCAACTGTCAATGTCTGTGGCTAGTACTACAAGATGATCTGCAGTCATCTAGTGTGCATGGAAATAACAGGAATTGGGCAGGGAATACTGCTCCATTGTGTGTACATGTGTGCAGAGATAATGTGTAGCTCAGTCAGAGCCAGAACCTGAGTACCAGAGCAGCCAGAGTCTAAAACCAGAGCCACAAGAGGAGAAGTTACAGCTTTGCAGTCCAGGTACAGTGTAACCAGCAGTGTCAGAATCAGCCGGATACTGGAGCAGTTAATGACAAGCGGAGCTTGAAGTAGTGTACAAGCCTAAGAACACAATGAATTTGCACTAAGCACATTGGGGGAGAGTCATCAAGACCGGTGCTTTCTATGCTAGTCTTGATATCCCCTGCACTGCTGGATGATGCAACTAATTTATGATGAGGCCTCCTCCGGCAGTCCGTGCGCCTAAACAGAAATCTACGACAGCTCAGTTTGCACTAGAAAATTGTTGAAAATGAAAAAAAAAATTTTTTTCTCAAAATGTTGCAATTAAAAAGTCACAATAACACAGCTTGCGACCTTTTAAATAAACTTTTCTGCCACAAGGGAGATGATAAATCTACGCCAATATTTTCGAAAGTTGTCCTTAGGACAGTCAAGATTGATGTTGAGTTATAAAGACGGTTCTGTCTGTAGATAAGTTACATCTAGTCTATTACAGTTTTCCTGAAATGGAGGTAAACCAAAAAAAATACATGGAATTGGAAAAAGAAAGATGAGAAAAAAATAAGAAAAATATAATATAAAAAGAGGGGTGTATAGCTGTGTAACACCAGTATAGGTTAAAAAAAGGTGATGGTAGTTCCAAAGTGTAGAAAATGCTGTGTGAGTCTCTGCCACTCAATCGAGCCTTATCTGCTATTCTGGTATAACTTCATCTGTTTCTTCTATTCAGGTTTCCCTGGTAAATGTGTCTTTGATAAAGTGTTTCTAATTACCACACATTGCACAGAGGGATAACGATATATTGTATCTGTCTCTTGCTCCACTGTTCATTCATCGATGAGAATACATATACCGAATATTGTTGCAGGCAATGTATAGAGAGGTTTGTAAGTACTCACGTTTGTAGGTTCAGTGTTCATTCGTGGCATCCCACGTGGGATGACTGAACAGTGAGCTTACCTCTATCTGTATTCTAGTGTCAGGAGCGCAGTAATAGATAGTGCCTTGCTTGAAATGATCTGTAACAAAGGTGCAATAGGCTGTATCTTTTAATCAATGTAATACTGTGTCTCACTGTGTTCGCTATGTTCGCTGTGGCAGTCCCGCTCTCCCAGCTGTAGGCTCTGTATCCTGGGCGTCCCACGTGTCTCGGATAGAGCAAACACAGGTGATAGGCCCAGATTGGCTCGATGGCGTGGAGGACACACTTGATCCTTTGTTACTACAAATATCGATCATTATGATATTTAGTGAAGCTCTTCACTGATAGGTACTCAACTAAAGTTACAGCTTGAAGCCGGCCCGCTACAGGAAGCAGCATTGAGCCAATCCGGGCCTATCACCTGTGTTTGCTCTATCCGAGACACGTGGGATGCCTAGGATACAGAGCCTACAGCTGGGAGAGTGGGACTGCCACAGCGAACACAGTGAGACACAGTATTACATCGATTAAAAGATACAGCCTATTGCACCTCCGTTACAGATCATTTCAAGCAAGGCACTATCTATTACTGCGCTCCTGACACTAGAATAGAGATAGAGGTAAGCTCACTGTTCAGTCATTCCACGTGGGACGCCACGAATGAACACTGAACCTACAAACGTGAGTACTTACAAACTTGTGGGACATACTGTTCAGCGCGACACTCCAGGCGGTATACGATTCTGGACCGATCGCATTCTACTATATACTATATTTTTGTACAGTCTACCAGCTGATCTGTTATTTTATTGTTACATTTTATTCTTTTATCTTTTCTGTGGATAATAATCTCGTCGATTTTATTGAATGACACAGATTTTATTGGATATTAAATGTTATATCTTATGTGAACTAACTGTCTATGCTACTCCATATAGCAGAGTGCCCATTCACTTTTTCCAATTTCATTTTTCTTAGTGAATAGGGTGCAACACTAGTCTGGAGCACCTACATCATCAGACAAAAGGAGAGCCGCCCTTTACAATTTTTGCCTTAAAAAAAAATACATATTTACCTCATCTATTTGCGTGCGAAGAGGCCGTCGCGGCCATCTTGATTGAAGATGGCCGCGATTAAATCTCACACGCAGTGACGTATGAGTGACATCACCATGTTGGCCAGAGTGATGACATCATCATGTCAAGATTCCATCATGTCTTGAAGATCCCCGGGACGGCCTCTATGTGATCAAATGGATAAGGGGAGTATGTATTTTTTTTTTAGCTTTTTTTACCCTGATTAACCCCTGAAATGGTAGTCTCAGATGCCGCGATCAGTGATGAACTCGGTATCTGAGTGGTTCAATGACGGGGAACGGCACAATCGCCATTTACAGTCATTGCGCCGGCTATATACAAAAAAATGCGCTTCGTCACAAAGCGAATTTCTGTGAGAAATTCAGCAAAGCAGCCGAATCGAATTTCCCATAACTTTGCTCATCTCTAGTAGTAATGATCGATATGTGTTTTAAAAAGACAGTAATACCAGGCATACACCATTTTTACTGAACTGATCAGCAATTTAAAAAACCCAGTGGGGGCATCATGTATCGGTACAGGCACAACAGGAAGTGTGCCCTCTGTCTCTAGGTCTCTGTCCTGTCATTATCACTTTCCTGCTAATGACGTGGTGTTAAAGAGGTGCCACTGCCTGGGGCTCATTAAGATCTCATTAGAGCTGACAGGTGCAGGCGTGGAGCCTGACCTCTCTTACCCACCAGGCCAGGGGCTCAGCCTTTTTCTGTTTTTACATTACTGTAGGTGATGTCAAAACCTTTAAGCCAATTACTGCAGATAAAGCAGAACTGAATGGAGAAGACCGTTCCCTTTATTATAGTGCAACAAAGAGACAACTTACAGATCATAAGAAAAGACGACATTTTAGTGACCATTGTACGCCAGGGAATGGTAGTAATATACTGGTTCATCCTAAGCAAGTCATGTGAATAATTACAAGTTTTATCCATCCAGTTATCTAATTATCTGTCTGTCTATCTATCTATGATCTATCTATCAATCTATGATCTATCTATCATCTATCTATCTATAATCTATCTATCCTATCTACCTATCCATCTAGTTGTCTAATATCTATAATTCTATTTATTTACCTTTCTAGACATCTAATATCTAAAATATATCTATCTATTATCTATCTATCTATCTATCTATCTATCTATCTATCTATCTATATATCTATCTATCTATCTCATATCTATCTATCTATTATCTATCTATCTGTCTATCTATTATCTATCTATCTATCTGTCTATCTATCTGTCTATCTATTATCTATCTATCTATCTATCTATCTATCTATCTATCTATCCATCTAGTTGTCTAATATCTATAATTCTATTTATTTACCTTTCTAGACATCTAATATCTATCTATCTATTATCTATCTATCTATCTATCTATCTGTCTATCTATCTATTATCTATCTATCTATCTATCTATCCATCTAGTTGTCTAATATCTATAATTCTATTTATTTATCTTTCTAGACATCTTATATCTAAAATCTATCTATCTATCTATCTATCTATCTATCTATCTATCTATCTATCTATGTATCTATCTACATGTGAAGTACATTCAATGGAGGCAGTTCATGCGACTGCTACGGGCGCAGAAAAGAGAGGTCTGGCACTGAACGCTATCTTCTCTCTTCCCGATGTAAAAGCACAGCATTTTCATGCAGCCACCACTAAGGGTAGCTGAGTGTAAACAGGTTCCAATTCAGTCAATTGTAGCAACATAAACTCCTGTGCACTGAGCTCTCCCTAGTTGTGACTGCAGGCAGCCATCTTTGTAATAGGTGGGAAGCAGGAGATGTATCAATGTACACTGCTCAAAAAAATAAAGGGAACACAAAAATAACACATCCTAGATCTGAATTAATTAAATATTCTTCTGAAATACTTTGTTCTTTACATAGTTGAATGTGCTGACAACAAAATCACACAAATGAAAAAATGGAAATCAAATTTTTCAACCCATGGAGGTCTGGATTTGGAGTCACACCTCAAAATTAAAGTGGAAAAACACACTACAAGCTGATCCAACTTTGATGTAATGTCCTTAAAACAAGTCAAAATGAGGCTCAGTAGTGTGTGTGGCCTCCACGTGCCTGTATGACCTCCCTACAACGCCTGTGCATGCTTCTGATGAGGTGGCGGACGGTCTCCTGAGGGATCTCCTCCCAGACCTGGACTAAAGCATCTGCCAACTCCTGGACAGTCTGTGGTGCAACGTGACGTTGGTGGATAGAGCGAGACATGATGTCCCAGATGTGCTCAATTGGATTCAGGTCTGGGGAACGGGCGGGCCAGTCCATAGCATCAATGCCTTCGTCTTGCAGTAACTGCTGACACACTCCAGCCACATGAGGTCTAGCATTGTCTTGCATTAGGAGGAACTCAGGGCCAACCGCACCAGCATATGGTCTCACAAGGGGTCTGAGGATCTCGTCTCAGGCTACCTCTGGCGAGCACATGGAGGGCTGTGCGGCCCTCCAAAGAAATGCCACCCCACACCATTACTGACCCAATGCCAAACCGGTCATGCTGGAGGATGTTGCAGGCAGCAGAACGTTCTCCACGGCGTCTCCAGACTCTGTCACGTCTGTCACATGTGCTCAGTGTGAACCTGCTTTCATCGGTGAAGAGCACAGGGCGCCAGTGGCGAATTTGCCAATCTTGGTGTTCTCTGGCAAATGCCAAACGTCCTGCACGGTGTTGGGCTGTAAGCACAACCCCCACCTGTGGACGTCGGGCCCTCATATCACCCTCATGGAGTCTGTTTCTGACCGTTTGAGCAGACACATGCACATTTGTGGCCTGCTGGAGGTCATTTTGCAGGGCTCTGGCAGTGCTCCTCCTGTTCCTCCTTGCACAAAGGCAGAGGTAGCGGTCCTGCTGCTGGGTTGTTGCCCTCCTACGGCCTCCTCCACGTCTCCTGATGTACTGGCCTGTCTCCTGGTAGCGCCTCCATGCTCTGGACACTACGCTGACAGACACAGCAAACCTTCTTGCCACAGCTTGCATTGATGTGCCATCCTGGATAAGCTGCACTACCTGAGCCACTTGTGTGGGTTGTAGACTCCGTCTCATGCTACCACTAGAGTGAAAGCACCGCCAGCATTCAAAAGTGACCAAAACATCAGCCAGGAAGCATAGGAACTGAGAAGTGGTCTTGGTCATCACCTGCAGAACCACTCCTTTATTGGGGGTGTCTTGCTAATTGCCTATAATTTCCACCTGTTGTCTATCCCATTTGCAAAACAGCATGTGAAATTGATTGTCACTCAGTGTTGCTTCCTAAGTGGACAGTTTGATTTCACAGAAGTGTGATTGACTTGGAGTTACATTGTGTTGTTTAAGTGTTCCCTTTATTTTTTTGAGCAGTGTATGTCATTAATACATGTCTGTCATGAACACATTGAGAAATATGGTGTTCAAAATGAGCACCATATTTATGAGGCGTCGGATCCATTTTACTGACATAGAAGTCAGATAAAGTAGGCAATTCTAAGTGTGAATTTTTTATTACAATTTTTTTAATTAAAATTTTTCCGCTTAATAAAAAATAAAATGTAAATTAATCAGAAATCTGGGTCATTACACTTTGCACTCTGCATTGCAATGGGAGTGATTGTTGAACATGTACTGGGAAACTGAGTGGGGCAGGGGAGCCCTATGAGATCTGTGTATTCCCCGGCTATCTATCTATCTATCTATCTATCTATCATATTTCTGTGGGTTAGATTCAATTTGCTCCCAATGATCCCACTGTTTACACGGAGTATATGGTATTGCGCATGCAACACTGGGTTGCCTGATTGGATGGACAGTTGCAGCATCCAACCGCAGGGCAGTGGTACACTGCAAAACAGGGATTAATGTATTTTTTGTGGTAAATCCCTGTCTGATGTTTAGGGTCCGCCCTCAGGTTGCATTTCCGAGAGAAAGTGTTACATTCCATGCCTAGATCCTTATGTCTAATTCAGCTAGAGAAGTGCAGTGTCAGAATTGCTTTAAAGGAACACCTTGGCCTATGAACTAGCTGTGCAGCCGTGTCACCTGTGAGAACTGTGAAAAGTGCATTTGTGTGCCAGTCCATTGCATGCGGAGAACTGTAATTCAACTTAATCCTTCAGTAAAGAACTGTTCTGCTGTTAATCTGGCTTCATTATTTCTTGCACCCCTACACTGCACCAATATCCGCAGCTGCACCAAGGGACCCTGGCTTACACCTCAAAACCTTCAACATCAAGGGCACCTCAACCAGCATCAGTCAGGAGGACCCCAAAACCAGAGAGTGCCCCAAGGGGAAGAACAGGTGCAGCCTTCCCATCACTGCTTGGAGTGGGTGAGTACTATGACCATAATACTTGGTACTATCACATCTATATCCTCCTCTCCTCCCCTCCCCTCCGCTAGGCTTGCTGCACAATCACATTCCACCACTGCAATGTTTCCTTCAAAATATCAAAGAAATGGCCTCCTCAGTCAGGTGAGATGACATCTTATGACCGTAACATTACAGTGTGTCAAAAGGTGATTATATTTCTTATCTTTAAAGAGGATCTGTCGCGTCCTCGCAAAACTAAAACTGCCAACATACCTTTACAGCCACGGTAGCCACCTCTTCACTGGTTCCGTCAGTGTTTTTCGATTTCTTCTAGCTACTCTCCTCACAATTGATGCCATCAGTTCAGCACCCAATACTAGTGAATGGTCAGGTGAGTGGTCTCTACTACTCATTGTCAATAGAATGTCACCCCTCAGTCATTAACACTGAGTGGTGGAGACTGGCTACTAGCCTTCATCACCAAAAAATGAATGGCACCAACTGTGGGTGAACAAGGAGGCTGTCGCTAAAAGAAAAAGAAAAGCAGTGCCAGAACCAGTTGTGGCAGTGAGTGAAGGTGTTCCAGAGGTTTTAATTCTGTGAAGATGTGAGAGGTTCTCTTTAATTTCACTTTTTAAATTGGGCTTTATTCATCTAAAACCCATTATTAGAGTCACTAAAGCTAGAAATGCATGAGAAAACACAGAGGCATTTTTGGCATAAACAGTCTGATAGAAACCTAACTTGAAAAAGATGGAGCTTCATCTTCTGGTCATCTTCACAAAGAACTAGAGTGTTGGATAGTACAGGGCTTTATAAAATCTGGGGTTGGTCTCCCCATCTCTTTTCCAAAATTGTACTGTTTGGATAACAATCTGAAATAGTGCATGATCAGGAGGAATATCCTGCTGGTATTTTAGGGTTTCTTTAGGTAAAGTGGGCTTTTAGTACCCAAATATGTTGCACATTTTGAATGCCATTTTCAAGTCCAACCATACATGAGCCACACTATTTTGTTTTACAGCCCCTTTAATCTCAATTGCCTCATGTTATTCCCTGGTGCACCTGGGGGTAGCTGAATTTACTGTTGAAGTTACATAGTCCCACAGTTTCTTATGCTGCTTAACCAGACCAGATTGTGTGCACACTGTGAGTCTAAACATCCCTGCCGAGATTTGCTCCTGGGCTTTCACCAATAATGTACCATAACTGGGACTGTCACCTCCTTCTCAGAGAGGTCAGGCAAACTGCTGGGACATAAACAACACTGCTCAGCTAGAGGGATCCCTGTATATTACATAAGTATAATGCCTGGTAATAGCCCGAAAGTATAGATTAAGTAAACTATCACTAATATATTATCTCAGAGGGATGGAATTATCTTTTACTTTTTTACAGCAATGTGATATTGGTGATCATCGCTACAATTACCACAGCCATAACATGACTTCATAGTTATGAGGCAGGAAAATATTCTTACTTTCTAGTCTTCATTCACAATCTTTTATATATACCGCTAAAGGGTTTATACCTTTTCAGACATGTATGGCAAAATGTCTGACAGACGCCCAACGCCCCATTTGGCAAATCAGTGTACCGCATACAGGGAAAATCCTGTAAACAGGTATGCGTAGCTCTCTCCCTTGAAGTCTATAGGACTTATGGAACCCGCCAAATGCTCTGTATTTGGACTCCCCCTACATGACTCTGCATTGGGTTCTAGAAAGGGGATTCTGCGGATAGGCCATCAATATGAAAATCTCAGACAACCCTTTTAAGACTTGAACTGCATTAAGTCTAGATCCTGTAAAATGGGGAATTATTAGTTGCTAAGATATAAAAGGAAATGGTCCTAATCAACAGATAATGGAGGTACATCGTCCAGCCAAAAATTCATCAGAAAATGATTCTAAGATCCCCCCGGCGGCGATCATGTAAAATTTTAAAAAAAAACTGGAAAGTTGGTTGGGCACATTATTACCCCAAAGCCTGTCATGATAGAACTAGAGATGAGCGAATCAAAGTTGACAAAGTGGAATTCGATCCGAATGTCAGGAAAAATTCTATTCGCACAGAAGCCAAATTTCCTCACTCTTGGTGGTAACGAATCGCATTTTTTCCTAAAATGGCTGCTGCAGGTGTGAGGACATGGAGCAAGGAACTCTGGGAAGGTGGGTTCACCCATAATGCCAAATATATTTGCCGTTCTGCTGTGCAGTTATTTGTTCTAAAGTCTTTTGTGGTGTGTATAAGTGGAAAAAGAAAAATATATTTGCCGTTCAGCAGTGCAGTTATATGTTGTAAAGCCCTTTTTGCCATGTATTAGTGGCACCAAAAATATATATTTGTCGTTCAGCAGTGCAGTTATATGTTGTAAAGCCCTTTTTGCAGTGTATTAGTGGCACCAAAAAATATATATTTGCTGTTCAGCGGTGCAGTTATTTGTTGTAAAGCCCTTTTTGGCATGTATTAGTGGCAAAAGAAAAATATATTTGCCGTTCAGCTGTGAATTGTGATTGTTATTTATTTATTTTTTTGGGGTGTATTAATAGGAAAAATAATACGTCTTATTAGCCGGTCTGCAGTGAACCGACATTGTTATACTGCCATTGTTGGGGTGTATTAATGGGAAAAATAAGTACGTGTTATTAGCCGTTCTGCAGTGAATTTACATGGTCATTCAGTGGTGAAATTTGTTTGTGACACAGCCTTTTTTGGGAAAATTGATAGGCGATTGTGGACTTTCTTCTTTATGACCCGAATTCCATCGATTAGCCATTCAGTGGTGAAATTTGTTTGTGATACAGCCTTTTTTGGGAAAAATGATGGGTGATTGTGGACTTTCTGTATAAGGCCTCCTGCACGCGACCGTATGGCTTTTTCAGTGTTTTGCGGTCCGTTTTTCACGGATCTGTTGTTCCGTTTCCGTTGTGTTTCCGTTTCTGTTCCGTTTTTCCGTATGGCATATACAATATACAGTAATTACATAGATAAAATTGGGCTGGGCATAACATTTTCAATAGATGGTTCCGCAAAAAACAGAACGAAAACGGAAGACTTTCAGTATGTGTTCCGTTTTTTTGCGGACCCATTGACTTGAATGGAGCCACGGAACGTGATTTGCGGGCAATAATAGGACATGTTCTATCTTTAAACGGAACGGAAAAACGAACATATGGAAACGGAATGCGTACGGAGTACATTCCGTTTTTTTGCGGAACCATTGAAATGAATGGTTCCGTATACTGACTGCAAAAAAAACGGCCAGTAAACGGGGGAAAAAAACGGTTGTGTGCAGGAGGCCTAAACCGCATTCCATCGATTAGCCATTCAGTGGTGAAATTTGTTTGTGATACAGCCTTTTTGGGAAAATTGGTCAGTAGCTATAACTATTGTCAAGGACAATATATATCCTTTACGGCCCACTGGATAAATGTGGTTCCTGCCCAGCCACACCAGCAACTTGGCCAGGTGACGCCGGTTCCACCTCCACGTTCTCATGCCGTTGGTCCTGCGAAAATGTCTGCCTCTACCTCCTCATCCTCCACCGTGTCCTCAGCCTCTACTGCAGGGACAATTGAATACTGATGGATTGCTGACCAAATGCTGACCGAGTAAAGGCGGATGCTCCACAGACAGGATCCATTTTTTGGGGGTTATTGTTCTGACGGATCAGAGGAAGGGCAAAATAATCAGTGACATCAACACAAACTTACTGCTGACACCCTCTCCACTCTGTCAGGGGGGGCTCTACTTGTATAGGCGTTTAATAGAAGAGATTCTGTAGAAATCTATGTGGAATCAGCTGACGAGAGTGTAAAAGGAGTGCGTTTATTCTTGACGTTAACATCGACCTGTAAGGCTGAGTTCATACTTGAGTTATTTGGTCAGTTTTGGCCCCGTGACTGCCCAAATAAGTAAAGTGTGCAGTGATTCTAAGAGCGACGCCTGTCATCTGCATGTCATACTGACTCACAGTATTGTTTCACTACCAAAGCAGACTCCCTATGTGTGTTACTGCAAGGCACAGTGTTCTACACCACTATAAAGGCTCTCTGCAGCCAGGAAATAGCCGTTTTCTTTTACGCGATTCACCGCAAATAAACTGGGATCAAACCAAATTTTTGAGAAATTCCCTCATCTCTAGATAGAACCATATAGACTGGCACAGTCCTCTGTGGACCCAACTGATGAACGCAAGGTTAAGAGTTATTTCACACATCTGCAAAATGGGTCCGCATCCGTTCCGCAATTTTGTGGAACAGGTGTGGACCCATTCATTTTCAATGGGGCCGGAATGCCCCGTCCGCATCTGCATTTGCGGATCCGCACTTTCGTTCCTCAAAAAAATAAAACATGTCCTATTCTCTATTTCTATGAGAGTGCCGGCGATGTGCGGTCCGCAACATGCGGAATGCACATTTCCGGTGTCCGTGTTTTGCGGATCCGCAATTTGCATATCCGCAAAACACATACGGACGTGTGAATGGACCCTTAGGGGTCAGCTGTCACAACATTGCAACAAGTCATTGCTGCTCATATTGAATAGCTCTAGGCCTCTCTTCTGAAATCTATCAGGCTGCTATTCATAAAAGAATAGAGATTTACTCCACAGGCAAATCACAGGCTGGGGACTCGCCTCTAACTCCCACTGAGACAATCTCACAAGTTCAGAGGCATATTAAGAGCATGTTAGGAAAGTGCTGCAGACATGTAAGACTGACTGTGCACCGGTCCTGGGAAAAGTGATCACACAGACGCTGGGGAGATTAGAAGACTCTGTACCCATTGTTACACTTCATACTCCACAACCAAAGAGCTGGGGGGCCCACTATATGAGGGTTAACAAAGATGTCTTCTGTCCATCACTAAGATCCCTGATAATATGACATTATATTGTTATACCTTGTATCTATAAGGTATATTATGGGGGAAGCTAGCCTGAAACCACAGCTGTTGGGAAAAATGATTGCATCATTAATGAAGAATTCTAGTCAGCGACTAAAAGTCTTCTGCATGTAGTGACCTCTGCTGGTTATAAGAAGAAATTGTATTCCATTGTAATTTTTTGACCTCGTTTTATGGAGAAAATACACAACATACAAAGATGTCATCATTCATAAACCATTCGTAGCGAGCAAATGGAAAATCAACGGAGACAATCTGAAAATTGGTGAAAAGACCATGGAGCTATAAAGCCGGTATAAAATATCCAGAATAGTCACAACAACCAGTAATATCTAGGAACTGGTGTAAATATAGTAATTACTCAATATTGTCAGATGTCTCTTGGAAAACTATAGATACATGAGAGTCAACCCACTACTGCACAATTTTGGAGGTGTCTAATTTTCAAGAGAGCAGCTTCACCAAATACCCCAAACCTGGTCCAATTTATTTGGGCAATTGCAATGTTTGAATATGTTTGATTAACCTGCAGTTTCCACATACTCAATGTTGGAGTACTAAAGCTGTACAAAGAGATTCCCTCAGAAAGATTCTTATGTGATGTGTCCACTCTTCTTACAAAAAGAGCCCTAGAAGATATTTAAAGGGATTACAGAAGTACATTAATACACAGGGGTGGACTAGACATAGACCCTACAAGGAAATTTCCCAGTGGGCTAATACCCAGGGGGCCACCCAAGCCCTCCTCATGGCCACTGGTCGGGTACATAGCTATCTGATGATCTCAGCATTAATTAATGCTAGGAGCATCTGGCACTTAAGCACCTGGCTGGTGGAAGGAAATGCCCTCCTGCATTCAACTGGATTGCCGTCCTCAGAACAATGATAGAGTTAAATGCTGCAGCAGGGGTGGTACTGTTTTGTGGTGTATTACTACAGTATTACTGGCCCCGCCTACTTATGTTTGCCCTACCTTCTGTCAATTTTTTTTTTTTAGGGCCACTTTAAGTTACCAGTCCACCCCTTTCAATCTTAGAAAGGTGGATAGAAAGTCTGCTACTGCTGCCCAAAGTCTAGCGATTGGTGGACAGGTTCAGTCATGTGGCAAAAGTCTGTATCAGGATGTGACACCTTGGGCAATCTGTTAAAGCTGTCCTTACTATTGTAAACATGCTCACTGGAATCAGGGCTGGATGTAGCCTTTTTGCTGTCTGAGGCAAAAATTGAAACAACGCTCCCCCATGCCAAATTCTCGACCTAACCCCTTCCCCCCAGCCCTACTGTTAAAGACATACTTGGAAAACATTACATACAGCGCTACAAAACATACAGGGTAATACAGCACACATACCTCTTACATCCAGTGATGTCTCCACTGATGTAGACGTTCTCTTTTCTCATCTTCTCCATTCAGACCAGACCGCCATGATGATTTCTTTTCAGCCATGCTGGTCTCTGCAAAGTTTGACACACAGACATCTTAGTTTCCTACGTTTACATCATCCTCCCCATCTTCTGAACACCCCATCCCCCCAATACTGTGCCAGCAGTGTACCCAAGCACCTCCTCTAATAACACCCATCTAGTTACATAAACACCCTTTCCCTATCACTGCCCCTAACACCCAGCTAGTTTATAGCTCCTCCCACCCAGCTAGTTACATACCCCACTACCCGTGACCCTTCTGATTTCCCGCCATAGAGTCACCCGCGATGCTAGGAAGGCTCCTCCCTGTTGCAGCCTGCTATTGACTGCCCCCTCCATCGCTGGATGTTTTGATCTGCGCGATGGGGAGATGCAATGGCGGCCGTGCAGGGATCAGAAGCAAAGTGGGTGCCGGGGAGCAGGGTAAGTATAATCTATATGAGGGTCCCGGGCATTAGGGGGGGTCGTTATAAAGGTTGGATAACCCCTTTAAAGGATATTGATGCAAACCAGAAAACTGCTTTAAAGCTTGCCATTTTTTAGCTTTTTTTCATCTTCGATTTTCAAAAGTCATAACTTTTTTATTTTTCTGTCAAAATAGGTTAATGAGTGCTTGTTTATGTGAAGCAAGAAGAATTTATTTTTATTTTTCCAAGACTTTTCAAAAGTTGGGAGGTATGCTAAACATATTTTGCTGCAGAACTCAAAATAAAGGGAGCACTGCCTTGATTGTGTGATCAGTGACTTAGCACCAGTAGCAATTTATACCTTATACAGTCTGAGCGCAATCACATTAAGTTTTCAGAACCATTGTCAGCATAATCCCTAACTTTGTCCTCCCTCAGTTTAAGTTTCATATTTGAATAGATAGTAGATCACTTGTGATATCACCTATTGTGAGTGGGGGATTCTGTGTTATCTATATAGCGGTATTACCTGTGTTCTGCCCAGCAGGGTTAGAAAATGATTCTAGTTCATTCTGCTAGTCTTTCTCAAGTGTCTAATGTGGTTATAGCACCATCTAGTGGTGTTAAGTTGTATTACACTTTGTTTTTCCTGTTACAAAGACTACTGCATTGTGGGTGGTGCACTGCATTGTGGGAGTGCAAAGCATCCTGGACATCCAGGACACATCAGTAGAGCTGTCCTTTTGCATATCTCCCCCTTACACTCCACCATCCTAAAATCATATCTGGTGAGAGATCTACCTTTGTTTCAGGGACATATGTTATGCAGAGCTGTTCAGCTAGTTGTAAGGGTCCATTCACACGTCCGTAGTGTATTGCGCACCCGCAATACACCCGGCCGGCACCACCATAGAATTGCCTATTCTTGTCCACAATTGCGGACAAGAATAGGACATGTTCTATTTTTTTCCAGAGCCGCGGACTGGAAGATCGGGGGTGTGCTCCAGAAATGCGGATGTGGATAATTGTTACTCAGGGAGTTGTTAATACTGTTAGCTAGACATGTAATCTTATGTACAGGCAGCCATTTTACCATGTGCTTCAGTGTTAATGCAAATGTTATAGTACATGCCATCTATACTTTATACTTATACTTGCTATTTGTATTCTTGTAGTTTTAACAAACAATCCTGTTTTGACAATCAACAATCCTGTTTTACCAATAAACAAGTTAGACTACAAAGAACAGTCCTCTTATTTGGAAGACAGGAATGGTTTATGCTAAATGTCAGACTGCACACTGTGTGAATATGTATAAAGACAAAACAACCTGCCTAGAATCATAATGAGATGACTGCTGAGAGGTGATCTCTACAGAACAGGAAGTCTTGACATATTAGGCTTAGTGGAGAGTACAAAAACTGCAGGATAGTAACATGGAAAGAAAAAACATGAAAAGCCTCAATTTTATCCACCAATAGAGTGATCTAAATGTATGTGCTTCCCATAGTGGCATTTGTGTTTTCTGTTCAGAGCTGGTACTATGGTTTGCCTCCATGCCAAGCTTTACATCACCTAACACGAAGATATATCTCTACTGAAGGCATTGTCCAAAATAGCCCTATGAAGTGCAAACAGCTCTGGGGGCTATGAGCACACTGTAAGTTCAAAATAAACACACACGCTGTAGCAACATTTCAGGGGAACACCCTCCTTTCTTAAGCATGATTGAGAAGGGGATGTCACTCTGAAACATCACTACAGAGTTTGGGTTTATGTCAGACTCTCTTCCTATAGTGTCAGTGACTCAAACGTTTTGCACTTTATGGGACTATTTTGGATTTATCTTGTATGGTTCACACTGGCATTTTTGCATAATGTACATTTTGCTATTGGTCAAATGGATACTATATGCATTTTCTACAATAAGAAATAATAATGTCTATCTCATGTTCTGCCCTATATTGGTGCGACGAGACAAAAATAATTAAAAACTAAATTAAAGCCATAATTTAGTGCAGGGATCAGCAACCTCCAGAACTCCAGCTGTGGTGAAACTATGATTCCCAGCATGCACTTTTGTTGTTTCCCAACAGCTGGAGAGCCAGAGGTTGCTGAACCCCGATATAGTGAGTGGTATATAGATTAAATGGGGTAATATCTCAAATGTAAATCTAGATCTCCTATTTTGGATTGTTTCCAGGAATTAAAGAGTTTGTGCCATAAACTACTTTTCACCACTTTGTGTATTTTCATCAATAACTCTAGCTCCCATTCCTCATAGGATTGGGTTTTTGTTTATTATTTTTATTTACCTCGTTTTCTCTTACCCCCCATGTTTGAATCCTGCCTCCTGGTTTGTCATGTATCTGCTGTCCCATCTTGTTTAGGGCACTGAGATGTGTCCTGACATCAGCAGATCAGGTGACACTAATCACGCCCCTTGTTCTTACCAATGAGGCTTCCTACGTCCTACATTATAAGACTCCCACGCAGGACATAACCAACAGCAATTGAAAATTGAAACTGATTTGCCACAGGGTGCAATGGTGGGCTAATAACTTTATTCTAAATTAGCCTTATATGAAGTCATTTTTCAAACTGGTGTAAATTAGAACTGGCTTAGTTGCCCAAAGCAACTAATCAGATTCCACCTTTCATTTTTAACAGCTCCTTTGGAAAATGAAAGGTGGAATCTGATTAGTTGCTAAGCCAGTTCTACTTTACACCAGCTTGATAAATGACCTCAGTAGATGTTTATGATAATCTCAGTTTTTCTGAAAGAGCTGCTTTAAATCAATTTAAGACCTAGGCTTCGATCACATCACAGTTTTATTATCTATTCTGTTGATCAGTTAGAAGAACTGCAAAAAATAAATAAAAATTTAATCATTCAATTTGATCATCCATTGTGTTCATTTTGCATCCTTTTGTGTCATTTCTGTCAGAGATCAGTTATTTTTGACAGGAGAAAAAGTCATGCTTTCTTCCTTGAGTACTGTAGAAATGGTAAGATCTTTCACTAGATAATCTTCATAGAAGGTGATTCTCTGCAACTTTAGTCCAGTCCTGTTAAGATTGGAGCACAGCAGTTGCTTTGTCACTCAAACTCTAGACTAGAACTCCCTATCCTGAGCTAGGGGCGGGGCCAGGATCCACACCCAAACATCCTGTAGGAGCTGTCAGAGTTGGTTAACTCTGTCACTTCCATCCATAACCATATTGGATATACATGACATTAAATCACAATAAATGGCATTGAGTAATGTGACAAACATTAAACAACAAACAATTTGCAAGTAACCCCACCTCTGGTGAACTGAATAAATATTTATCTTCTATTTATTTTTCTGTTATCTTTTAAAACACACATTTTTATGTTTAACAACAGTTTTTTTCCCTTTAGCTCATTGGTGCATCTATGGGAGCTAAATTTCCCTTGTCAATTGCCAGAATCTATATGGCATTCTGGGAACAAATATGTACTTTTTCCCAAAAAATCCTTTTGTTCATTCCCTTGCATGGTACGGGTGATACACCATTGACTTGTTCATCTGGTCATGTGATGCATCATTCTTGCCCGATTTAGAATTGTATTGTAATAATAACCTCCTTAGGCTACTTTCACACCTGCGTTCAGGTGTCCGCTCGTGAGCTCCGTTTGAAGGGGCTCACGAGCGGCCCCGAACGCATCCGTCTGGCCCTAATGCATTCTTAATGGAGGCGGATCCACTGAGAATGCATCCGCCTGCCAGCGCTCAGCCTCCGCTCCGCTCAGTGAGCGGACACCTGAACTCTGCTTGCAGCGTTCGGGTGTCTGCCTGGCCGTGCGGAGGCGAGCGGATCCGTCCACACTTACAATGTAAGTCAATGGGGACGGATCCGCTTGAAGATGACACCATATGGCTCAATCTTCAAGCGGATCCGTCCCCCATTGACTTTCAATGTAAAGTCTGAACGGATCCGCTCAAGCTACTTTCAGACTTAGAAAATTTTCTAAGTTATAATGCAGACGGATCCGTTCTGAACGGATGCGAACGTCTGCATTATAGGAGCGGATCCGTCTGATGAAACATCAGACGGATCCGCTCCGAACGCTAGTGTGAAAGTAGCCTTAATCTGCGGTTCTCTTTTACGCACAATGCCGTATGTATTAATTTTCAGGATTTGGGTTTAGCTGCCAATCCATTGACACATTCCATGTGACTGAGATGATCCGTAAGAAGACTGCAAGTAATACTATTCTCCGGGCTAATTCTGGTCACCCTGTTCACACTATTAAAAACTTTCCCATAGGAGAACTGATTCGTGCTAAGCGTCATTTCTCCAGTCACTTACTATCAAGAGCCTTAGATCATGGGGTTATCCCATATGGATGCTTAGTTGAGCACTCGTCGTACTGTTGAGCATAATAATAGATCTGATTTCTACTATTCCACCATGCTCTAAATCAAAATCAGAGGTTTCACCTTTATTTTTTCCATGATTTAGGTCCCATTCACACAACCGTATTTTTGGTCCGCACCTGATTCGCATTTTTTCCTGATTGGATGCAGATTCCTAATTTCAATGGATCCGCAAAAAATCCATATGTCCATTCAGTAGCCGCACAAAAAAAAAGATAGAACAGGTCCTATTCTTGTCCGTTTTGTGCACAAGGCATTGTTAAAATAGGGTGCATTCACACGACTATGTTTTTGCAGTCCACAAAACGTGGATCTGCAAAATTAATACGGATCACGTCCGTGTGAAATTAGTGTTGCATCCGTTTTTTTGCGGACCCATTGTAACAATGCCTATTCTTGTCTGCAAAATGGACAAGAATAGGACATGTTTTATCTTTATTGCAGGGCTGCATAACGGTCCTACGGATGCGGACAGCACACGTTGTGCTGGCCACATTTTTTGTGGACCCATTGAAATCAATGGATCCGCATCCAATCTGCAAAATATGTGGATCGGATGTGGACCAAAAATACGGTCGTGTGAATGGGGCCTTAGGATTGTGTCAGGATGCATTTAGGATGTGTTCAGTGAAACTTGCACCATTTCGCAAGCAAGTTCAGTTAGCTTTGTCTGCATTTGCGCTCAGCGTTTCATTTTTTTTCCGCCTGGGTGCAATCAGTTTTGATGCGTTTTTCACGTGCGTGAAAAAAACTGAAGATTTACAAACATCTCTTAGCAAGCATCAGTGAAAAACGCATTGCATCCAGACTGCATCCAGGTTACATCTCGATGCAATGCGTTTTCACTGAAGCTCCATTCACTTCAATGGGACAAGGACTGCGTGAAAATCACAGAATATAGTACATGCTGCGACTCTCATGCAACGCAGAAATAAAGCGTGAAAAATAACACATATGTGCACAGATCCATTGAAACAAATGGGTCAGGATTCAGTGCGGGTGCTATGCGTTCACTTCACGCATTGCACCCACGCGGAAAACTTACTGGTGTGAAAGGGGCCTAAGGGCTCATGCACACAAACGTATTTTCTTTCCGTGTCTGTTCTGTATTTTTTGCGGATCGCAAAATACATACGGTCGCATGACCCCTAACAGTGAGGAATTTTCATCTACACTCACCTAAAGAATTATTAGGAAAACCTGTTCTATTTCTCATTAATGCAATTATCTAGTCAACCAATCACATGGCAGTTGCTTCAATGCATTTAGGCGGGGTGGTCCTGGTCAAGACAATCTCCTGAACTCCAAACTGAATGTCAGAATGGGAAAGAAAGGTGATTTAAGCAATTTTGAGCGTGGCATGGTTGTTGGTGCCAGACGGGCCGGTCTGAGTATTTCACAATCTGCTCAGTTACTGGGATTTTCACGCACAACCATTTCTAGGGTTCACAAAGAATGGTGTGAAAAGGGAAAAACATCCAGTATGCGGCAGTCCTGTGGGCAAAAATGCCTTGTGGATGCTAGAGGTCAGAGGAGAATGGGCCGACTGATTCAAGCTGATAGAAGAGCAACGTTGACTGAAATAACCACTCGTTACAACCGAGGTATGCAGCAAAGCATTTGTGAAGCCACAACACGCACAACCTTGAGGCAAATGGGCTACAACAGCAGACGACCCCACCGGGTACCACTCATCTCCACTACAAATAGGAAAAAGAGGCTACAATTTGCACGAGCTCACCAAAATTGGACTGTTGAAGACTGAAAAAATGTTGCCTGGTCTGATGAGTCTCGATTTCTGTTGAGACATTCAAATGGTAGAGTCCGAATTTGGCGTAAACAGAATGAGAACATGTACCCATCCTCTGATGGCTACTTCCAGCAGGATAATGCACCATGTCACAAAGCTCGAATAATTTCAAATTGGTTTCTTGAACATGACAATGAGTTCACTGTACTAAAATGGCCCCCACAGTCACCAGAACTCAACCCAATAGAGCATCTTTGGGATGTGGTGGAACTGGAGCTTCGTGCCCTGGATGTGCATCCCTCAAATCTCCAACTGCAAGATGCTATCCTATCAATATGGGAAAACATTTCTAAAGAATGCTATCAGCACCTTGTGGAATCAATGCCACGTAGAATTAAGGCAGTTCTGAAGGCAAAAGGGGGTCCAACACCGTATTAGTATGGTGTTCCTAATAATTCTTTAGGTGAGTATATATGTCAACTTGTCCACAAACACAACTGTTTTGCACCAAGATCCTGATTTTCTAGGGTTCTTTCCATGGCTCCTTTCCTTTGGGATAGACTTTATCCCCAAGTTTATTTTTGTCTTCAAGCAGTTCTCCCCAATCATGTCTCAGACAAAAAGGTACCTTTAAATGAGGCCACACAAAATGTATATGCAGCAGTGCAATTGATGTTTCTAGGTCAGGGGTCAGCAACCTTCGGCACTCCAGCTGTTGTGAAACTACAGTTCCCAGCATGCTCTATTCATTTCTGTGAGAGTGCTGAGAAGAGCAGGGCAAGTATGCATGCTGGGAGTTGTAGTTTCACAACAGCTGGAATGCTGGAGGTTGCCTACCACTGTTCTAGGTCATTACTGCCTTGTGTCACTGGTCAGAAATACAATATGTATCAATGTGCTAATTGCAACTCCAATTACATGATTTAAGGTACTTTCACACTAGCGTTTTTCTTTTCTGGCACTGAGTTCCGTCAAAAGGGCTCAATGCCGGAAAAGAGCTGATCAGGTATATCCCTGTGCATTTTGAATAGAGAGTAATCCGTTCAGGATGCATAGGGATGTCTTCCGTTCAGTCATTCTGACTGATCAGGCAAAAGAGAAAACCGTAGCATGCTATGGTTTTATCTCCGGAGAAAAGAGACTTGCCTGAATGCCGGATCTGGCATTTTTTTTCCATAGGAATGTATTAGTGCCGGATCAGTCCTTCCGGTCTGCGCATGCGCAGACCGAAAAAAAGGTGAAAGAAAAGAATGCCGGATCCGTTTTGCCGGATGACAGCGGAAAGACAGATCTGGCATTTCAATGCATTTTTTTGACTGATCAGGCATTTTTAAGACTGATCTGGATCCTGATCAGTCTTAGGCTACTTTCACACTAGCGTTCGGGTGTCCGCTCGTGCGCACCGTTTGAAGGGGCTCACGAGCGGCCCCGAACGCATCCGTCTGGCCCCAATGCATTCTCAGTGGAGGCGGATCCACTGAGAATGCATCCGCCTGCCAGCGCTCAGCCTCCGCTCCGCTCAGTGAGCGGACACCTGAACGCTGCTTGCAGCGTTCGGGTGTCCGCCTGGCCGTGCGGAGGCGAGCGGATCCGTCCAGACTTACAATGTAAGTCAATGGGGGCGGATCCGCTTGAAGATGACACCATATGGCTCAATCTTCAAGCGGATCCGTACCCCATTGACTTACAATGTAAAGTCTGAACGGATCCGCTCAGACAACTTTCACACTTAGAAAATTTTCTAAGTTTTAATGCAGACGCATCCGTTCTGAACGGATGCGAACGTCTGCATTATCGGAGCGGATCCGTCTGATGAAACATCAGACGGATCCGCTCCGAACGCTAGTGTGAAAGTAGCCTAACTAATGCCATCAGTTGGCATACGTTTTGCCGGATCACTCTGCCGCAAGTGTGAAAGTAGCCTTATTTAGTTACATGTACACCCTGGCAAATACCTGGCGTGAGCTGCACCACATGTACTCTGCAAACCCGGATCAGACAACATGTCTCTGATCTTACAAAGACAGAGCCTATTCAAGAATCTTTCTGCTCTTTCATTGCTTTTTTTGCTCATACGAGTTTTTCGTTCTCTTCAAATTGCTGATTGGCAGGGGGTGCTGGGAATCTGTGATTTATCATGCACAGGTGTATTCTATTCAGTAATGTTATACAGTGGCATGCAAACATTTGGGCACCCTTAGTCAAAATTACTGTGACTGTGAACAGTTAAGCAAGTTAAAGATAAAATGATCTCCAACAGGTGTAAAGTTAAAGATGACACATTCCCTTTGTATTTTAAGCAAAAACTATTTTTTATTTTCATCTTTTACATTTTCAAAATATCAAAAAAGAAAAAGGGCCTGAAGCAAAACTTTGGGCACCCTGTATGCTTAGTACCTAGAAGCACCCTCTTTGGCAAGTATCACAGCTTGTAAACGCTTTTTGTAGTCAGCCAAGAGTCTTTCAATTCTTGTTTGGGGATTTTCATCCATTCTTCATTACAAGTATTCCAGTTCTGTGAGATTCCTGGGCCATCATGCAAGCACTGCTCTTTTGAGGTCTATCCTCAGATTTTTAATGGTGTTCAGGTGCCAGGTTGTCTGCCCCCTGCCGATCTGATATTGATGACTGATGATAGGTTATCAGTATTAAAATCCCGTAAAACCCCTTTAACTGTTTACGGTAACAAAACTTTTGACCAAGATTACCTTTTGCATACCACTGTATGTCATGTGTTATCTTATTTTATCCTGATAAGACCCAGCAATCTGTGTCACAGCATACCCCAGAGGTTTGCTTGTTTTTGCATTTTCGTTTTGCGCTCCCTGTCTTCCCAGAGCCATAACTTTTTTATTTTTCCGTATGAGGGCTTGTTTTTTATAGAATGTGTGTAGAAACATAGAATGTGTCGGCAGATAAGAACCATTTGGCCCATCTAGTCTGCCCAATATACTGAATACTATGGATAGCCCCTGGCCCTATCTTATATGAAGGATGGCCTTATGCCTATCCCATATAGGTTAAATATCCACGGCACTCCAAAAAGTTTTTGCAAGAATAATTTCATTTAATTCTTAATAAACAGAATGCTGTTAATATACATCCAGTGCAAGTTCATTTACATATAGTAAGTATTTTATGCCATATCAGATAGAAAAATCCCGAACGTTTCGGTCTGTACGACCTTCTTCAGCGGGGTCTGAAGGCAGAGAGAATAGGCCAGCGCATGCCTATTCTCTCTGCCTTCAGACCCCGCTGAAGAAGGTCGTACAGACCGAAACGTTCGGGATTTTTCTATCTGATATGGCATAAAATACTTACTATATGTAAATGAACATGCACTGGATGTATATTAACAGCATTCTGTTTATTAAGAATTAAATGAAATTATTCTTGCAAAAACTTTTTGGAGTGCCGTGGATATTTAACCTATATTGTCTAAACCACTCTCACAGGCACCCACACTGGACCCAAGGTGTGCAGAGTACATAATCATTCAATTATGCCTATCCCATGCATGCTTAAACTCCTTCACTGTATTTGCAGCTACCACTTCTGCAGGAAGGCTATTCCATGCATCCACTACTCTCTCAGTAAAGTAATACTTCCTGATATTACTTTTAAACCTTTGCCCCTCTAATTTAAAACTATGTCCTCTTGTAGCAGTTTTTCTTTTAAATATTCTCTCCTCTTTTACCTTGTTCATTCCCTTTCTGTATTTAAAAGTTTCTATCATATCCCCTCTGTCTCGTCTTTCTTCCAAGCTATACATGTTAAGGTCCTTTAATCTTTCCTGGTAAGTTTTATCCTGCAATCCATGTACTAGTTTAGTAGCTCTTCTCTGAACTCTCCTTCTTTGAAATATCCTTCTGGAGATATGGTCTCCAGTACTGAGCACAATACTCCAAATGAGGTCTCACTAGTGCTCTGTAGAGTGGCATGAGCACCTCCCTCTTTCTACTGGTAATGCCTCTGCCTATACACCCAAGCATTCTGCTAGCATTTCCTTCTGCTCTATGACATTGTCTGCCTACCTTTAAGTCTTCTGAAATAATGACCCCTAAATCCCTTTCCTCAGATACTGAGGTTAGGACTGTATCACTGATTTTATATTCTGCTCTTGGGTTTTTACGCCCCAGGTGCATTATCTTGCACTTATCAACATTAAATTTTAGTTGCCAGATTTTTGACCATTCCTCTAGTTTTCCTAAATCCTTTTCCATTTGGTGTATCCCTCCAGGAACAGCAACCCTGTTACAAATCTTTGTGTCATCAGCAAAAAGACACACCTTACCATCGAGGCCTTCTGCAATTTCGCTGATAAAGATATTAAACAAAATAGGTCCCAGAACAGATCCCTGAGGTACCCCACTGGTAAGAAGACCATGGTCTGAATATACTCCATTGACTACAACCCTCTGTTGCCTGTCCCTCAGCCACTGCCTAATACATTCAACAATATGGGAATCCAAGCCCAAAGACTGCAATTTATTGATAAGCCTTCTATGTGGGACAGTATCAAAAGCCTTACTAAAGTCTAGATAAGAGATGTCTACTGCACCTCCTCCATCTATTATTTTAGTCACCCCATCAAAAAAATCAATAAGATTAGTTTGACATGATCTCCCTGAAGTAAACCCATGCCGTTTTTCATCTTTCAATCCATGGGATTTTAGATGTTCCACAATCCTCTCCTTAAGTATGGTTTCCATTAATTTCCCCACTTTTGATGTCAGGCTTACTGGCCTATAGTTGCCCGATTCCTCCCTACTACCTTTCATGTGAATGGGCACAACATTTGCTAATTTCCAATCTTCTGGGACGACTCCTGTTGCCAGTGATTGGTTAAATAAATCTGTTACCGGTTTTGCTAGTTCACCGCTGAGCTCTTTTAATAGCTTTGGGTGTATCCCATCAGGCCCCTGTGACTTATTTGTATTAATTTTAGACAGCTGACTTAGAACCTCTTCCTCTGTAAAGACACATGCATCAAAAGATTCATTAGTCTTCTTTCCTAACTGAGGTTCTTTTCCTTCATTTTCCTTTGTAAAAACTGAACAGAAGTATTCATTGAGGCAGTCAGCTAGTTCTTTATCTTCTTCCATATACCTTCCTTCTTTTGTTTTTAATTTGGTAATTCCTTCTTTTAGTTTCCTTTTTTCATTTATGTATCTGAAGAATGCCTTATCGCTTTTTTCCCTGACTGAGCTAATTTCTCTTCTGCCTGTGCTTTAGAAGCTCTTATAACTTGTTTGGCCTCTCTCTGCCTAATCTTATAAATTTGCCTGTCATCCTCTTTTTTTTTTATAATTCCTAAATGCTATCTTTTGGTTTTTAATGATTTTGGTCACTTCTGCTGAGTACCACAGTGGTCTCTTCCTTTTTTTGCTTTTACTGACAAGCCTAATGCAATTTTCTGTTGCCTTCAATAGTGCCACTTTTAAGTAGTCCCATTTCTCCTGGACTCCAATGAAACTGTTCCAATCTGATAGGGACTCGTATACCACTAATCTAATTTTAGAAAAGTCAGTTTTTCTAAAATCTAAAACTTTTGTTTTTGTGTGGTGTGACTCAGTCACTGTACTTATAGTAAACCACACTGACTGGTGATCACTAGATCCCAAGCTTTCCCCTACAATTATATCATATACCAAATTCCTATTTGTGAATACTAAATCTAAAATGGCCTCCTTCTGGGTTGGCTCCTCAACTACTTGCTGTAGAGATAATCCCAGTAGGGAATTTAGAATATCTGTACTCCTGGCAGAACTAGCTATTTTGGCTTTCCAGTTTACATCAGGAAGATTGAAGTCTCCCATGATGATAACTTCCCCATTAAATGTCATTTTAGCTATTTCCTCAACTAGTAGATCAAATTCTTTGACTTGGCTAGGTGGTCTATATATCACACCTACACGAGTTAGCTTATGATTATCAAGCTGCAATGTAACCCAAACTGACTCTAAATTGTTCTCGCTAACTTGTATCAAATTAGATTTTATGCTATCTTTCACATACAGGGCCACCCCTCCCCCCCTTCTTGCCTTCTCTGTCTTTCCTGTATAGAGAGAACCCTGGTATTGTTATATCCCAGTCATTACTCCCCTTGAACCACGTCTCAGTAACAGCCACTACATCTATATTCTCAGACGCCATTATAGCCTCAAGTTCATTGATCTTATTCCCTAAACTGCGAGCATTTGTAGCCAAGAATCTGAGCTTTTCATTTCTCAACCTTTGTGCTACTGGCATCTTCTGGCATTGTTTCGGGGGGCAGTTGAACTGCTGGATTATCGCTCTTTTGCCCCCCTTTCCTAGTTTAAATGCTCCTTAGCAAATACTTGGAACTGTTCACCGAGGACATTCGTTCCCTTGAGAGAAAGATGCAAACCATCTTTCTTGTACAGTTCTTTTCCATTCCAACAAGAGCTAACATGAGACACAAAGCCAAACCCTTGGTTCAGACACCATTCACCAAGCCATACATTGAATTCCTTAATGAGCATCTTCCTGTCATGCTGAAGGTTATGCACAGGCAAAACTGCAGGGAATGAAACAGTTGATGCAACCTCCCATATATCCTTTCCAAGTGTGTGAAAAGCTTCTTTCACCTTTGAAACCTCATTGCAAGCCAGATCGTTTGTCCCAATAACAATAACAATGGACAATAACATCCACTTCCCTTTCCTGCTTTGCTTGCCTAACAATATTAAGGATCCGTCGTCTATCCCTGCTAGCGGTAACACCAGGGCGACATCTCACAACACCATTCTCCTCAAACTTCACACCTCTTATGATGGAATCGCCCACCAACAGCTGCTTACTATCAATCCTCACCTTCTCCTTTTTGTCTTTGGCTGCAGTCTTGCATACTTTAGGCATGGGAGATGATTGTTTCTCACCCACTGTGCTTGAGCCATCCTCAATGTTGCTCTTGCACTCTGAAAGTGCTGCAAAAGAATTATGGAGAGCCACAGACTGTGGGGCATGTCTTCTAACCACAATTCTCAGTCTACCAGAACCTACAGTAACCCATCTTCCATTTCTAGGGGGCCTCTGTGGCAGTGGCATTTTGCAGGACAAGTTGTACTTTCCAACGCCTCCATTTAACCCCTTAAGGACTCAGCCCTATTTCACCTTAAGGACTTGGCCATTTTTTGCAAATCTGACCAGTGTCACTAAGTGCTGATAACTTTAAAACGCTTTGACTTATCCAGGCCGTTCTGAGATTGTTTTTTCGTCACATATTGTACTTCATGACACTGCTAAAATTGGGTCAAAAAAGAAAAATTTTTTTGCATAAAAAATACCATATTTACCAAAAATTTTGAAAAATTTGCAAATTTCAAAGTTTCAGTTTCTCTACTTCTGTAATACATAGTAATACCCCCAAAAATTGTGATGACTTTACATTCCCCATATGTCTACTTCATGTTTGTAGCATTTTGGGAGTAATATTTTATTTTTTGGGGATGTTACAAGGCTTAGAAGTTTAGAAGCAAATCTTGAAATTTTTTCAGAAATTTACAAAAACCCAATTTTTAGGGACCACTACAGGTCTGAAGTCACTTTGCGAGGCTTACATAATAGAAACCGCCCAAAAATGAACTACACCCCTCAAGGTATTCAAAACTGATTTTACAAACTTCGTTAACCCTTTAGGTGTTGCACAAGAGTTATTGGCAAATGGGGATGAAATTTGAGAATTTCATTTTTTTTGCCTAATTTTCCATTTTAACCCATTTTTTCCACTAACTAAGCAAGGGTTAACAGCCAAACACGACTGTATCTTTATTGCCCTGACTCTGCCGTTTACAGAAACACCCCATATGTGGCCGTAAACTACTGTACGGGCACACAGTAGGGCGTAGAGGGAAAGGTGCGCCGTATGGTTTTTGGAAGCCAGATTTTGCTGGACTGGTTTTTTGACACCATGTCCCATTTGAAGCCCCCCCGATGCAACCCTAGAGTAGAAACGCCATAAAAGTGACCCCATCTAAGAAACTACACCCCTCAAGGTATTCAAAACTGATTTTACAAACTTTGTTAACCCTTTAGGTGTTGCACAAGATTTAATGGAAAATAGAGATACAATTTCAAAATTTAACTTTTTTGGCAGATTTTCCATTTTAATAATTTTTTTCCAGTTACAAAGCAAGGGTTAACAGCCAAACAAAACTCATTATTTATGGCCCTGATTCTGTAGTTTACAGGAGAAGTACTTGTACATAACCCTTAGGCCCCTTGCAGACGAGCGTGAGCGGATTAGGTCCAGATGCGTTCAGTGAAAAACGCGAGATTTCGCAAGCAAGTATGCGATCGCGTTCAGTTTTTTATCGCGCGGGTGCAATGCACATTGATGCGTTTTTCACACGCTTAATAAAAAAACTGTAGGTTTACAAACAACATCTGTTATCAACCATCCGAGAAAAACACATCCGCAAGCAAGTGCGGATGCGATTTTCACGCAGTCCCATTCACTTCTATGGGGCCTGCGTTGCGTTAAAAACACAGAATATAGAACAAGCTGCGATTTTCACGCAACGCACAAGTGATGCGTAAAAACCAACGCTCATGTACACAGACCCATTGAAAGGAATGGGTCCGGATTCAGTGCGGGCGCAATGTGTTTGCATCACGCATTGCCCCGCGTGGAATACTCGCTCGTGTGAAAGGGGTCTTATTCCACCTGGAAATTTACGAACTTATTAATAATCTGCCAGCTAGGCGTTACCATTCCCCACTTTGGTGCCTCATACCCACTCTGACAATGTCCATCAGTGTTAAGAGCATCAGAGTATACACGGACATACCATTTTGGCAAGGGAATGGTAATGCAGTTTTTCACATATTTCCAAAAGGAATAGCAGAGGATCGGCGCAATGCAGAAAAAGATGCTCCAGCATTGTTATACTGGAATACAAGTATGGACTAAGACACGTCAGACATTTCACATTCCGTGATAACATGGAAGCATAAAAGAACACCAAAGAAACCAACATGGCGGACATTTCCATTACACAGGGAATGTCACACAGCTTTATTGACTGCTGAATGGACGATAATGCACATATTTGGTGTCAGGAAAGCTGGATGATAAGTGCTGTAGGTACAGCCATACTGGTTGTAGCTTTCCTAGAAGCAGATAAGACAGAAGGCCAAGTAACAGAAGGGAGTAAACTAATGGACATCACCATGCATCCACAGTGTCACACATCTCAGCTTGTCAAGGAACGAAAAAAGAAGCAAAACTTGGCAGCCAATCAAAGCTCAGCGATTATTTGTTAAACTCATGTGGAACTATGAAAGCTGCACTGTGATTGGCTGCTACAGGAAACAAGGCCTGTGCTTCAGTGGCTAAAAATGAGGCCTATGTAGATTAAATATAGTGTCCATGTAACTAGGAAAATTAGCAAAGAACCAGGAAATAAGTCACAATTTCATATTTTATTAACGTTTGAGACGATGATCATAAAAAAATCAACAAAACATCTCCTCACGTCACTGGGTTTCAATGTTCTCTGAACATTTATAACTTTACAAATATAATACAAAGCTTCATTAGATGTACTCCTCGTACATGCTGAGAACCAGATATCCGTCTGCCTGCATCTGTGGCATGGTGCCAGTCCTACAGACAGCGAGAGGTCCATAAATAAATCAGTGTCTGCCGCACACTGTCTCAGTCCTAATCCTTACTTCTCCCTGTTTTATTCATTTTTAAAAAGAAGTCCAAGGTCTACAGCATAATGGTCACTCATTGTATCTTGACAGCTTAAGCCTGGGTATGATATTCATCGACTGCAGTTCTTGGAACAGGAGTTTGCAGGCGTAGGGAATCCTCAGTGAAGATACGTGGCAGGATGATTTGCAGTAATGGCACCTAAAAAACATGTACATACTGATCAGGAATAATAGTGAAGATGAGAGTTATGGTGATGGTGATGGATAATGGCGGGTAAGAGTGATGACAATGATGGTCAGTGCTTCCAGCATTGGTACTCATGACGCATGGACACACACATCACTATTAGCACTCACATCTCACTCATAATGATGACACTTGTTGGTGGAGAGAGTGATGATGATGATGGCCGGAGTAATAATGGTGACTGGAGAAAGTGATTGGCATTGAAAATTCTGCTGATATTTTTCCCATCCTCACCACAATTCAGTTTTCTACAGTTTTGCAATTAGTGATGAGCAAATCGATTTGTAAAAATGGCTTTGTCTCATCAAGCAGGGTTCTGCTCCTGCGCAATGGGGTGTCCCCGAAGCGGAGGACGCTCCCCTGCCGCTTGAAGGCCAGGGCTGGACAGCACTGCTGCTCCAAGTAGTGGAACAAATGCAGAGGCTTTGCTTCTGCTACCGAGACTGTTCACGCGCCACTGCCCAGAAGTGTAGCGGCACATGCGCAGTCACTGCTCCAGTAGTGGAAGCAGAGCCTCTGCATTTGTTCTACTACTTGGAGCAGCGGTGCTGGTGCGCATGGGAGGATTTGCCATAGACCCAACAAGGAAATTTCCCGGTGGGCTGATGCCCACGGGGCCACTTAATCCCTCCTGTTGGTCATCAGCAAGGTACATAAAGATCTGATGGTCTCAGCATTAATTAATATAGGACCAAGATACAGCTTCATACTGTGGGGTGGGCAGAGGTATTTAGTGCCACACTGTGGTAACTGGTTCTGCTAGGGCCGAGTTGCCGGGCCCTGTTAATCAAGTGACGGGGGAGCATCCTCATCTTTGGGGACACCCTATCGCAGGTGCAGAACCCTGCTTGATGAGACAAATCTATATTTATGAATTCTCAGTACATGATATGAAACATTAAATGGCAGTGTTACAAAATACATCTTGTCCAAAAAACAAGCCCTCATATGGTTATGTGGATTGAAAAATATGGCTCTTGAAAGGCGGGGATGAAAAAAAAGAACGCATCACTGCCAAAATTTTATTGGTACTTCGGCTTACGTTACACTATAGTTCCATCCTGGCCACAAACATACTACTTCCCTTATATTATTAGGAAATTTACAACACACATTTTACATGTTGATTGTAAAGCAAAACATGAGCATCGGGTATTTTTTAAGCATTTGCTTTTGGGAACCCCACTGATGACTGGAAAGAAGTGGCCACGGGACCCATTCAAATAAAACTCAAAAAGGGAGAGATTTATCAAAACGGTGTAAAAGAAAACTGACTGACTTAGTTGCCCAAAGCAACCAATCAGATCCCACCTTTCATTTCTCAGAGCTCCTTTGGAAAATTAAAGGTGGAATCTGATTGGTTACATAGTAACAGTTTATAAGGCTGAAAAAAAAGACATCTGTCCATCCAGTTCGGCCTGTTATCCTGCAAGTTGATCCAGAAGAAGGCAAAAAACACCTGTGAGGTAGAAGCCAGTTTTCCTCACTTTAGGGGAAACAAAATTCCCCTAGGTTGTTATGGGCAACTAAACCAGTTTTGAGAAATCTCCCCCAAAGACTTACAGAGGAAACTTATCAGGAGCAGAATTATTTGAAGTCAGTTTCACATGAGCTTCCATTGCCATAATGTGTGCCAAGTTTTTCTAAACCTTGCCTTCTGTTTGATAAATGTGGTGCATCTTTAGACCAAACAGTTTTTTTCTAGAGATGTTACTCCAGTTTTTTTATGCCAGCCCACTACTGGAGTAAGATCGCATTTTTTTGGTGACTTTAAAAAAGTGATAGTTCATAAATCTAGTGTATCTCTAACATAGCTAACCGCCCCCACCTACTTTTACAAAGTGGCAAGAGCATCGTAAAAATTACAGAAAAGGTCTCAAATTTGTATGCACAAATGGCCCCAGCAAAAACATCACTTCTTACCTCCTAAACTCGGACACAAAATTATAAATTCCCCATAGAGTTATATTGATGAAGTTCCTATTGAAGTCAATGTACTGTGCACAAATGTGACCCAATGTAGTTACACAATGAAACATAAAGGAATACAGAGCCTGGAAACTATGGGCCGGTAAGTTTAACATCTGTTGTGGGTAAACTGTTTGAAGGTTTTCTGAGAGATGCTATCTTAGAGCATCTTAACGGAAATAAGCAAATAACGCCATATCAGCATGGCTTCGTGAGGGATCGGTCATGCCAAACTAATTTAATCAGTTTCTATGAAGAGGTAAGTTCTAGACTTGACTGCGGCGAATCAATGGATGTCGTATATCTGGACTTCTCCAAAGCATTTGACACTGTACCACATAAAAGGTTAGTATATAAAATGAGAATGCTCGGACTGGGAGAAAACGTCTGTATGTGGGTAAGTAACTGGCTCAATGATAGAAAACAGAGGGTGGTTATTAACAGTACACACTCAGATTGGGTCACTGTCACTAGTGGGGTACCTCAGGGGTCAGTATTGGAACCTATTCTCTTCAATATATTTATTAATGATCTTGTAGAAGGTTTGCATAGTAAAGTATCAATTTTCGCAGATGACACTAAACTGTGTAAAGTAATTTACACTGAAGAGGACAGTATACTACTACAGAGGGATCTGGATAGATTGGAGGCTTGGGCAGATAAGTGGCAGATGAGGTTTAACACTGACAAATGTAAAGTTATGCACATGGGAAGGAATAATGCAAGTCACCTGTACATACTAAATGGTAAAACACTCGGTAACACTGACATGGAAAATGATCTAGGAATTGTAATAAACAGCAAACTAAGCTGCAAAAACCAGTGTCAGGCAGCTGCTGCCAAGGCCAATAAGATAATGGGTTGCATCAGAAGAGGCATAGATGCCCGTGATAAGAACATAGTCCTACCACTTTACAAATCACTGGTCAGACCACACATGGAGTACCGTGTACAGTTCTGGGCTCCTGTCAACAAGGCAGACATAGCAGAGCTGGAGAGGATCGAGAGGAGGGCAACTAAAGTAATAACTGGAATGGGGCAACTACAGTACCCTGAAAGATTATCAAAATTAGGGTTATTCACTTTAGAAAAAAGATGACTGAGGGGAGATCTAATTACTATGTATAAATATATCAGGGGTCAGTACAGAGATCTATCCCATCATCTATTTATCCCCAGGACTGTGACAGTGACGAGGGGACATCCTCTGCGTCTGGAGGAAAGAAGGTTTGTGCACAAACATAGAAAAGGATTCTTTACGGTAAGAGCAGTAAGACTATGGAACTCTCTGCCTGAGGAGGTGGTGATGGTGAGTACAATAAGAGAGTACAAGAGGGGCCTGGATGTATTTCTGGAGTGTAATAATATTACAGGCTATAGCTACTAGAGAGGGGTCGTTGATCCAGGGAGATATTCTGATTGCCTGATTGGAGTCGGGAAGGAATTTTTTATCCCCCTAAAGTGGGGAAAATTGGCTTCTACCTCACAGGTTTTTTTTTTTTTGCCTTCCTCTGGATCAACTTGCAGGATGACAGGCCGAACTGGATGGACAAATGTCTTTTTTCGGCCTTATGTACTATGTGACTATGTTACTATGTTACTAAGGAGGTGAATACTTTTACAGGGCTATGTATTTACACACAGACTTACCAGCCAGAATAACCAAGTAATCCACACTGTCCACAAACATCCACCTCAAAGGCATCACTGGAAATCATCAGTCTCTCCAGTAGCAGCATGCTGGCCCCATAACCAATTAAGCAGTCACGTTCCATTTCTCCAAGACGCAATCCACCATCACGGGATCGTCCTTCAGTGGGCTGCCTGGAGAAACAAGAGCAAAATTATGACCAAAGGTCTACTGTACATAGACAGGGATTTCTAGAAAAAGTTTCCCTCAAGTTATTAAGGTCTTACAGCTCCTCGGAATGACATATCTGACAAAATGTCTTGAAAAGGCATGAAGAGCATAAATTCATATTAGACAGCCAACTAGTCTTTTCTTATACTCTAGTGAGTTCACACACAGTCTTTTCAACATGGACTCCACCACTATAATCCACATGCAAAACATGTGCAGTCCACCTCCCACTGATTTCTATGAGAAGACCACTCAGGAGTTCTCATGGAACGCTTTTTCTGGCTCTTGGTTTTAAAAACTGTGGTCCTGACGTAAGAAGTGACATGTCCATTCTTGGTGCAGATTCTCCATCCCAACATCCCACTGAAATGGGAAGGTTCTAAACGACATCAAAACCAGTGTGGAATTTTGAAGTGGCATGGTTTTTGCTCGGATATGCACTGCCAGCTGTGAGACTATGTAGACAGGGCTGTGTCTTTCCAAATCACGTCCAAACAACTGAACTTACCACAGGTGGACTGCATTTAAGGCGTAGCAACATCTCAAAGATGTGAGGCCCCCAGAGTTCAATTTTATGTCATAGTAAAGGGTCTGAATAATTATGTCCATAGAAAATTTTTGTTTTTCCTTTTCAAAAAAATTGTAGAATTCTGCTTTAATTTTCTCATTATGGGGTGTTCAGTGCAGATCGATGGGGCAAAACTTTATTTTAGCACAAGACCACAACATAACAAAATGTGAAAAAAGTGAAAGGGTCTGAAGACACTGTACGCTATTCACACATACATAGTTATTACTAAAGGCGGGTTTACACCACACGATGTTGGAGCCGATTGTCGGGAAGAAAGCGTTCATTCCCGACAGTCATCTGCTCGTTCAGTGAAGGAGACCGTGCATTTACATGCAGCCATCTCCTTCACTGTATGAGGATGAGTGAATCGCTATTGTGATCCCTCATCCTCATAATCAATATTTCTGGGCAGCAGATTGCTGTTTAGACTGCACGATCTTCTGCCCAGAAACGATGATTGATGTCCCTGCACGAACTATGGGATCACTCAATGAATGTGCGTTTTGGTCATTCATCAGGTGATCAATGGCACGTTTAGGTGGGCAGATTGTCGGGAACGAGTGTTCGCTGTTACGGTGGTTCCTAATAATCTGCTGAAAAATTGGGCAGTCTAACACTCGTACTGGCCACTGTCACACTGACCACAATCACACTTTCACCAACGTCACCATCACTCAGAAGGTAACACACTGAAGTCGTTCACACACTGACCATACTTGCACACTCACCGACGTCACTGAAGTAACAGACACTCGTGACACTTGCACTTTTAATTACGTCATGGCCATCACTCAAAGATGTGACAGTCTGACAATACAATCACATACCGTAACTTGCACCCACAGTAACTCCTGCTGAGAAAGATGTCACACTCACGACCATCTAACTGATGAACTAGCTACATGCAGAAACCCCAATTATTAGAATGGAAAATGAATTTCAGATGCACTGATAATTTGGCACACATATCACTCGCTGAAGTCACTGACACTGTAACACATACGTATAGTATAGTCCCTAATGACCATAATCACTCAAACTGACATTGCTTGTGTCAAATACACCCACACCCATACATAGCTAGCATTGCCACTAAAACGGAGGATCCAAGCACAGATCTCACGCACTCATGTGGCTCGTACTCGCACTACTGTCAGGCTGATCAAACCAATCATGGTCATATATGTATACATAAATGTACAGATAATATATACAAGACACATGTATACGAGCTGTGTCCCACACATAGTGTGCATAACCCAATAAGTGTCATAGGATCCCTGAATTCACGTGTACAAGGCAGAGGGGGAAACAGTTGACAAGCTTTCATATAACTACTCATCTCCTACTACCCCCCCAGAGAGCTCAGAGTGCAGTGAAGAATAAAATGAACAAGCACATGGTATATGTGATCCTACTAAAAATGATAAGGACAGGCGTCACAGGTGTTTAAGGGAATTTTTTTGTGGAGGAAAAAAAAAAAAAAGTCTTTAGGCATAGAATGGTAAAATAAAAAAAGAACACAAATACAAAGCCCGGCACAAGGTATTTACTTTGGAAACATCCCCATGCAATAGCTCACATCCAAAAGCGTACTCTGATTACACACAGGAGACGGTCACAGCTTTTACTGACAGCCCTGCTGTCCTGAGCCTTTTCTGAACATGTCTGGAACAGATGCCGTCAGGTCACCTCTCCCCACTGAGGACCGTGCAGGGACACTCAAGTCTGAGAGATTGGATTTATAATAAATACCCACGTCTAGTAGAAACTGGGCAGGGTCCAGTGGTAATCCACTTTCAGCAAATACAGCCTAGTCTTTGTACAATGAATAGGTATGCAATTTTCTAATAGACTTTGGGTATCAACTTAACTCAAGTTTTCAAGATCTCTGACTGCAGTCTCGGAATGGGGACCTTCATTGTCTACTTCCACAGAACGGGAATCTGTCCTGGTCATGTAATGGACACTATAGTTATTAGATCTCTGCAGCAGCGTCAGATGACCAAAACAGGTTGTCCTCTGCTGGATGAACACAATGAAGGTGCTCATTCACTGGCTGCAAACAGAGATATTGGAAACGGAGAGGAATTGATTTAAAAAGTGCATGACACAATAAAGGGATTCTTGTACAAGCAGAAATGGGAAAAACTTTTTTTTTTACACATTGGTGACATCCACCATACAAATACAGGGGATGTGCACAGAAGAAATATGGTGTGGGCTCTGGAGCACGCTCCATACGTGGAGTATGCTGGCTGTGTAACATGCAGCGACTGGGATTGGCAATAACTCCGTTCTAGGTCATTAATCCTTCAGATGCCAGTCAATAAGCACCCCCCACACTACATAAACATCGGGCGCTGAGCGGATGCCACGGCAGCCTATGGCCTTGTGAACAGGCAGGGTGTAATAGGAGATCAGTAAAATCACTACACACTGCAATACAGTATTACAGTTTATAGTACTAGTGATCAAATTATTCGTCCCCTAAGGGAACAAAAAAAATAAAAAATAAATAAAGTAAGTCAGTTGAATTAAGATTTAGAAATATTTAAAGGGAACCTGTTACCATGAAAATGTAATAAAAGATACAGGCACCATGAGCAGCAAGAGCTGAACAGATTGATATACAGGTCTTGCGGTAAAAAGTCAGTAAAACTTATAATTAGTAATTATAAATTCCTGCTTATCAGGGGCTTTGAAGTCAAGCAGGCGGTCCTATCAGTGATTGACAGCTATATGTGTATACACAGTCACAGTTAGAAGGCTGTCAATCACTGATAGGACCGCCTCCTTGACTTCAAAGCCCAGAATGAGCAGGAATTTAAATGTATATATCAAAAGTTTTACTGAATCTTTTCCCGCAAACTATACATTAATCTGCTTTACTTCTCCTGTTCCATAGCATAATACCTTTGGCTAAAACATCAAGTTCAACATAACAGGTTCTGTAGTAAAAAAAAAAAAAAAAAAAAAAAAACACACATCCAAAACCTAATATATAAAAAAGGGGAAATTAAAAAATTCTAAATCACTTCCCTTTCCCTAGTAACCTATAAAAAAAATAAAACAAACGGTTTAGCTGCACCCAGAAATTATTATGCTAATTTATCCTACACAGTTAACAGTAAAGCCTCATTCACACATCAGTGTTACACAGACGTGTGCTGTACATGTTCTCCAGGGATAGCACACGACCCCATTCATTTTAATGTGTGTATTCAGACATCAGTGTTTTAGCACAGTCCGTGGAACAGTGTTTTTAGCACGGATGCATGCCCTATTTTGTCTGTGTTCAAGGATCCATCACGTCCATTATAGTCTATGGATCATTAAGAAGAGATGCTTTGAAAATTATTTTTCAGCTGTTCAATGTCAGTGAAACACGGATGCAACACGGTCAGCAAAAAACGGGCCCAACACGGATCCTTAACGGACAGCTTCACGGATGCGTCACTGACCACCTGCTCAAGGATTTCAGCACGGACACGGACGTGTGAATGAGGCTTAATACAATTTAAAAAAACAATACCAGAATTGAAATTTTTTGGTCATCTTGTCTCTATCACACCCCCCCACCCCACAATCGCAATGATATAAAAAAAAAGCTCGTCTCACAAAAAACAAGCCCTCACACAGCATCAACGGATCATCGAATTTAAAAAAATAATAATTTTAAGTCAAATATAACAAAATCTACCGTATTTTTCACCCAATTAGACACCTATCTTCAATCGGCGCAGGCGCACTGAGAGGCGGCCACTCACTCGGCCGCTTCATCCTCAATGCGCCTGCGCCGATGACGTCACATCTACACCCGGCGCAGGCGCATTGAGGATGAAGCGGCCGAGGCACGGCCGCGGCGCAGGCGCCAGATATTGAATGAAAACAGGCAGAGCCAGCGGAGAAAGATCCCGTCCGCTGGCCCTGTCAATCAACAAGCAGAGGGGGCGTCATTACCATCGGAGGATGCGGCTGCTACCAGCAAGTAGCCGCCCTACTTGCTGGTAGCAAGGTAATTTACATATTATAAAATTAGGGTTTTAGCAAATTCTACTGAACCAAAATTATTATTTTACTTATGTATGGATAAATCGCAGTGTAGGGGTTATTATTAAGCAAAAAAAAAAACGTTTAGTGGGCTGACAGAAGCCCTTTAACCACCTCAGCCCCCAGTGCTTAAACACCCTGAAAGACCAGGCCACTTTTTACACTTCTGACCTACACTACTTTCACCGTTTATTGCTCGGTCATGCAACTTACCACCCAAATGAATTTTACCTCCTTTTCTTCTCACTAATAGAGCTTTCATTTGGTGGTATTTCATTGCTGCTGACATTTTTACTTTTTTTGTTATTAATCGAAATTTAACGATTTTTTTGCAAAAAAATGACATTTTTCACTTTCAGTTGTAAAATTTTGCAAAAAAAACGAGATCCATATAGAAATTTTGCTCTAAATTTATAGTTCTACATGTCTTTGATAAAAAAAAAATGTTTGGGTAAAAAAAAAATGGTTTGGGTAAAAGTTATAGCGTTTACAAACTATGGTACAAAAATGTGAATTTCCGCTTTTTGAAGCAGCTCTGACTTTCTGAGCACCTGTCATGTTTCCTGAGGTTCTGCAATGCCCAGACAGTACAAACACCCCACAAATGACCCCATTTCGGAAAGTACACACCCTAAGGTATTCGCTGATGGGCATAGTGAGTTCATAGAACTTTTTATTTTTTGTCACAAGTTAGCGGAAAATGATGATTTTTTTTTTTTTTTTTCTTACAAAGTCTCATATTCCACTAACTTGTGACAAAAAATAAAAACTTCTATGAACTCACTATGCCCATAACGAAATACCTTGGGGTCTCTTCTTTCCAAAATGGGGTCACTTGTGGGGTAGTTATACTGCCCTGGCATTCTAGGGGCCCAAATGTGTGGTAAGGAGTTTGAAATCAAATTCTGAAAAAAATGACCTGTCAAATCCGAAAGGTGCTCTTTGGAATATGGGCCCCTTTGCCCACCTAGGCTGCAAAAAAGTGTCACACATCTGGTATCTCCGTACTCAGGAGAAGGTGGGGAATGTGTTTTGGGGTGTCATTTTATATATACCCATGCTGGGTGAGAGAAATATCTTGGCAAAAGACAACTTTTCCCATTTTTTTATACAAAGTTGGCATTTCACCAAGATATTTATCTCACCCAGCATGGGTATATATAAAATGACACCCCAAAACACATTCCCCACCTTCTCCTGAGTACGGAGATACCAGATGTGTGACACTTTTTTGCAGCCTAGGTGGGCAAAGGGGCCCATATTCCAAAGAGCACCTTTCGGATTTGACAGGTCATTTTTTTCAGAATTTGATTTCAAACTCCTTACCACACATTTGGGCCCCTAGAATGACAGGGCAGTATAACTACCCCACAAGTGACCCCATTTTGGAAAGAAGACACCCCAAGGTATTCCGTGAGGGGCATGGCGAGTTCCTAGAATTTTTTATTTTTTGTCACAAGTTAGTGGAAAATTATGATTTTTTTTTTTTTTTTTTTTTCATACAAAGTCTCATATTCCACTAACTTGTGACAAAAAATAAAAACTTCCATGAACTCACTATGCCCATCAGCGAATACCTTGGGGTCTCTTCTTTCCAAAATGGGGTCACTTGTGGGGTAGTTATACTGCCCTGGCATTCTAGGGGCCCAAATGTGTGGTAAGGAGTTTGAAATCAAATTCAGTAAAAAATGACCTATGAAATCCAAAAGGTGCTCTTTGGAATGTGGGCCCCTTTGCCCACCTAGGCTGCAAAAAAGTGTCACACATCTGGTATCCCCGTACTCAGGAGAAGTTGAGGAATGTGTTTTGGGGTGTCTTTTTACATATACCCATGCTGGGTGAGATAAATATCTTGGTCAAATGCCAACTTTGTATAAAAAAATGGGAAAAGTTGTCTTTTGCCAAGATATTTCTCTCACCCAGCATGGGTATATGTAAAATGACACCCCAAAACACATTCCCCACCTTCTCCTGAGTACGGAGATACCAGATGTGTGACACTTTTTTGCAGCCTAGGTGGGCAAAGGGGCCCATATTCCAAAGAGCACCTTTCGGATTTGACAGGTCATTTTTTTCAGAATTTGATTTCAAACTCCTTACCACACATTTGGGCCCCTAGAATGCCAGGGCAGTATAACTACCCCACAAGTGACCCCATTTTGGAAAGAAGACACCCCAAGGTATTCGCTGATGGGCATAGTGAGTTCATGGAAATTTTTATTTTTTGTCACAAGTTAGTGGAATATGAGACTTTGTATGAAAAAAAAATCAAAAAAAAAAATCATCATTTTCCACTAACTTGTGACAAAAAATAAAAAATTCTAGGAACTTGCCATGCCCCTCACGGAATACCTTGGGGTGTCTTCTTTCCAAAATGGGGTCACTTGTGGGGTAGTTATACTGCCCTGGCATTCTAGGGGCCCAAATGTGTGGTAAGGAGTTTGAAATCAAATTCTGAAAAAAATGACCTGTCAAATCCGAAAGGTGCTCTCTGGAATATGGGCCCCTTTGCCCACCTAGGCTGCAAAAAAGTGTCACACATCTGGTATCTCCGTACTCAGGAGAAGGTGGGGAATGTGTTTTGGGGTGTCATTTTACATATACCCATGCTGGGTGAGAGAAATATCTTGGCAAAAGACAACTTTTCCCATTTTTTTATACAAAGTTGGCATTTGACCAAGATATTTATCTCACCCAGCATGGGTATATGTAAAAAGACACCCCAAAACACATTCCTCAACTTCTCCTGAGTACGGGGATACCAGATGTGTGACACTTTTTTGCAGCCTAGGTGGGCAAAGGGGCCCACATTCCAAAGAGCACCTTTTGGATTTCATAGGTCATTTTTTACTGAATTTGATTTCAAACTCCTTACCACACATTTGGGCCCCTAGAATGCCAGGGCAGTATAACTACCCCACAAGTGACCCCATTTTGGAAAGAAGAGACCCCAAGGTATTCGCTGATAGGCATAGTGAGTTCATGGAAATTTTTATTTTTTGTCACAAGTTAGTGGAATATGAGACTTTGTATGACAAAAAAAAAAAAAAAAAAAATCATCATTTTCCACTAACTTGTGACAAAAAATAAAAAATTCTAGGAACTTGCCATGCCCCTCACGGAATACCTTGGGGTGTCTTCTTTCCAAAATGGGGTCACTTGTGGGGTAGTTATACTGCCCTGGCATTCTAGGGGCCCAAATGTGTGGTAAGGAGTTTGAAATCAAATTCTGAAAAAAATGACCTGTCAAATCCGAAAGGTGCTCTCTGGAATATGGGCCCCTTTGCCCACCTAGGCTGCAAAAAAGTGTCACACATCTGGTATCTCCGTACTCAGGAGAAGGTGGGGAATGTGTTTTGGGGTGTCATTTTACATATACCCATGCTGGGTGAGAGAAATATCTTGGCAAAAGACAACTTTTCCCATTTTTTTATACAAAGTTGGCATTTGACCAAGATATTTATCTCACCCAGCATGGGTATATGTAAAAAGACACCCCAAAACACATTCCTCAACTTCTCCTGAGTACGGGGATACCAGATGTGTGACACTTTTTTGCAGCCTAGGTGGGCAAAGGGGCCCACATTCCAAAGAGCACCTTTTGGATTTCATAGGTCATTTTTTACTGAATTTGATTTCAAACTCCTTACCACACATTTGGGCCCCTAGAATGCCAGGGCAGTATAACTACCCCACAAGTGACCCCATTTTGGAAAGAAGAGACCCCAAGGTATTCGCTGATAGGCATAGTGAGTTCATGGAAATTTTTATTTTTTGTCACAAGTTAGTGGAATATGAGACTTTGTATGACAAAAAAAAAAAAAAAAAAAAATCATCATTTTCCACTAACTTGTGACAAAAAATAAAAAATTCTAGGAACTTGCCATGCCCCTCACGGAATACCTTGGGGTGTCTTCTTTCCAAAATGGGGTCACTTGTGGGGTAGTTATACTGCCCTGGCATTTTCCAGGGGCCCTAATGTCTGGTAAGTAGGTAAATGACCTGTGAAATCCGAAAGGTGCTCTTTGGAATGTGGGCCCCTTTGCCCACCTAGGCTGCAAAAAAGTGTCACACATCTGGTATCTCCGTACTCAGGAGAAGGTGGGGAATGTGTTTTGGGGTGTCTTTTTACATATACCCATGCTGGGTGAGAGAAATATCTTGGCAAAAGACAACTTTTCCCATTTTTTTTATACAAAGTTGGCATTTGACCAAGATATTTATCTCACCCAGCATGGGTATATGTAAAATGACACCCCAAAACATATTCCCCAACTTCTGCTGAATACGGAGATACCACATGTGTGACACTTTTTTGCAGCCTAGGTGGGCAAAGGTGCCCAAATTCCTTTTAGGAGGGCATTTTTAGACATTTGGATACCAGACTTCTTCTCACGCTTTGGGGCCCCTAAAATGCCAGGGCAGTATAAATACCCCACATGTGACCCCATTTTGGAAAGAAGACACCCCAAGGTATTCAATGAGGGGCATGGCGAGTTCATTGAAAAAAAAAAAATTTGGCACAAGTTAGCGGAAATTGATTTTTTTGATTTTGTTCTCACAAAGTCTCCCTTTCCGCTAACTTGGGACAAAAATTTCAATCTTTCATGGACTCAATATGCCCCTCAGCGAATACCTTGGGGTGTCTTCTTTCCAAAATGGTGTTATTTGTGGGGTGTTTGTACTGCCCTGGCATTTGAGGGTCTCCGCAATCATTACATGTATGCCCAGCATTAGGAGTTTCTGCTATTCTCCTTATATTGAGCATACGGGTAATGAGATTTTTTTTTTCCGTTCAGCCTCTGGGCTGAAAGAAAAAAATGAACGGCACAGATTTCTTCATTCGCATCGATCAATGTGGATGAAAAAATCTCTGCCAAAAAAAGAAAAAGGAGGGGAAAGGCGTCTGCCAGGACATAGGAGCTCCGCCCAACATCCATACCCACTTCAGCTCGTATGCCCTGGCAAACCAGATTTCTCCATTCACATCAATCGATGTGGATGAATAAATCATTGCCGGGATTTTTTTTTTTATATATACAAAGTGTTTGCCAAAGTATATGAACACCGCCACCTCCTCAGCTCATATGCCTCGGCAAACGTATCTTTTACTGCAGAGGAGAAATCTCGTCTTGCAGCGCCGCATACACCGACTTGCGTGTAATCTGACAGCAGCGCAATGCTTCTGTCCGAATGCACATCAGTGCTGCAGCTAGTCGATCGGTTGGTCCACCTGAAAGGTAAAAAAAACAAAACAAAAAAGAAAAAACCAGGCCGCAAAGCAATAACTTTATTAACTGTTGAACAGAACATAGAAACTTTTTTTAAACTTTTTTAACTGAACATTTAACTTTTTTACTTACCGGTATTTTTTTTTTTGTTTAGTTTTTTTTACCTTTTATAGAACAAACCTCTCCTTCCCCATGGGACAATGTGCAAAGCGCAAATCGCCCAAAGATGTGGCGAAGTACATTATGCACTTTATCCCAGGTGAAAGGAGAGGTTTGCAGCAGCTGTGAGTGAATGGGCCCTAATAGCCCTGTGTGCCTGTCCTGGTGAGATGTGATCCCTATGCTAAGTGTACCTGTGTGTGGTACTTCCGGAAACACTCTCCATAGCATAGGGCAGGGTGGTCAGCACAGTCAGGACAGAAATAGCGGGTGTCACGCCTTATTCCACTCCTGCTACAGACACGACATCTTTTTCGGGGTGACTGTTGGGTTGAGGTACCAGGAACGACACTGGGGAAATGTCGCTCGTGTAGACGGCTAACTACACTGGTGGATGGGGCCACGGAACCTCCTGGGTAAAGGAGGTTCTCGATGATCTCTTCCTGGAATTTGAGGAAGGATCCTGTTCTCCCAGCCTTACTGTAGAGAACAAAACTATTGTAGAGCGCCAATTGAATTAAATATACAGACACCTTCTTATACCAGCGTCTGGTTCTGCGGGAAACTAAATACGGAGACAACATCTGGTCATTGAAGTCCACCCCTCCCATGAGCGCATTATAGTCGTGGACACAGAGGGGCTTTTCAATGACACGGGTTGCTCGCTCAATTTGGATTGTCGTGTCTGCGTGAATGGAGGAGAGCATGTAAACGTCACGCTTGTCTCTCCATTTCACCGCGAGCAGTTCTTCGTTACACAAGGCAGCCCTCTGCCCCCTTGCAAGACGGGTGGTTACAAGCCGTTGGGGGAAGCCCACGCGACTAGTTCGCATGGTGCCACAGGCGCAAATCCGTTCTAGAAACAAATGCCTAAAGAGGGCCACACTTGTGTAGAAATTGTCCACATAAAGATGGTACCCCTTGCCGAATAAGGGTGACACCAAGTCCCAGACTGTCTTCCCACTGCTCCCCAGGTAGTCAGGGCAACCGACCGGCTCCAGGGTCTGATCTTTTCCCTCATAGATCCGAAATTTGTGGGTATAGCCTGTGGCCCTTTCACAGAGCTTATACAATTTGACCCCATACCGGGCACGCTTGCTTGGGATGTATTGTTTGAAGCCAAGGCGCCCGGTAAAATGTATTAGGGACTCGTCTACGCAGATGTTTTGCTCAGGGGTATACAAATCTGCAAATTTCAGGTTGAAATGGTCTATGAGGGGCCGAATTTTGTGGAGCCGGTCAAAAGCAGGGTGGCCTCTGGGACGGGAGGTGGTATTGTCACTAAAATGCAGAAAACGTAGGATGGTCTCAAATCGTGTCCTGGACATAGCAGCAGAGAACATGGGCATGTGATGAATTGGGTGCGTTGACCAATATGACCGCAATTCATGCTTTTTTGTCAGGCCCATGTTGAGGAGAAGGCCCAAAAAAATTTTAAGCTCGGAAACTTGGACTGGTTTCCACCGGAAAGGCTGGGCATAATAGCTTCCCGGGTTAGCGGTTATAAATTGTGTGGCATACTGGTTGGTCTCTGCCACGACTAAGTCCAAGAGCTCCGCAGTCAAGAACAGCTCAAAAAATCCCAGGGCCGAACCGATTTGAGCCGTCTCAACCCGAACTCCAGACTGGGCGGTGAAAGGGGGAACTACTGGTGCGGCTGAAGTTGGTGACTGCCAATCAGGATTTGCCAGCACCTCAGGGACTCTAGGGGCTCTACGGGCCCGTCTTTGCGGTGGCTGCGACGGGGTAACTATTGCACGTGCCACCGTACCAGCTTCAACTGCCCTTCTGGTGCTCGCTACTTCACCAGGTTGTACGGCAGTGCTGGTACTAGGTCCAGGAAGGGCTGCGCTGCTGGTGTATGCCTCACCACGTGATCCGGCAGCGACAGCCCCACTCTGCTGCTCTTGAAGCGGATCCTGCGTAACCTGTGGTCTAGCGACATGGGGCCGGGTACGCCTGGTGCTGCCAGGGACCTCCACCTCCTCGTCCGAACTTTGGGTCAGAGAGCCACTGCTTTCCACAGGTTCATATTCTGACCCGCTAGATTCGTCAGATGAGGGTTCCCACTCCTCATCCGACTGGGTCAGAATCCTGTAGGCCTCTTCAGAAGAATACCCCCTGTTTGACATTTTGGACTACTAAATTTAGGGGTATTCCCTGAGACTACCCAAGAAAAAAAGCAAACCTGTCTTACAAAGGGGAGGCTAGCGAAGTACCGGAGGCTGCTGCGGTTGATAAAAAATATCAAAACTGATTTTTTTATCGCCGCAGTGCGTGTAAAATGAATGTGCAGTGATCAAAAAATAATAATTTTTTGTCACTGCGGTGGGGCGGGCGTGGGTGAACGCACGTGTGGGCGACCGATCAGGCCTGATCGGGCAAACACTGCGTTTTGGGTGGAGGGCGAGCTAAGGTGACACTAATACTATTATAGATCTGACCGTGATCAGTTTTGATCACTTACAGATACTATAAAAGTACAAATGCTGATTAGCGATACGCTAAACAGCGAATAAAAGTGACTGCGGTGCGGTGGGGTGGGCGCTAACTGACGCTAACTACCTAACCAAGGGGCCTAAACTATCCCTAAAACCTAACAGCCAATACCAGTGAAAAAAAAAAAGTGACGGTTTACACTGATCACTTTTTTTCCTTTCACTAGTGATTGACAGGGGCGATCAAAGGGGTGATCAAAGGGTTAATTGGGGTGCAGGTGGGTGATCTGGGGCTAAGGTGTAGTGTTTGGTGTACTCACAGTTCAGTCTGCTCCTGTGCTGGATCCAACCGACGAAAAGGACCAGCACAGGAGCAGACAAGCCATATAACAGATCATATTTACTAATATGATCTGTTATATGACTTTGGATTGGATTTTTTGAAAATCGCCAGCCTGCCAGCCAATGATCGTTGCTGGCAGGCTGGTGACGAACTTGTTCTTTGAATTTTGCCGGCCCGCGATGCGCATGCGCGGGCCGGCTTGGAGCGAAATCTCGCGTCTCGCGAGATGACGCGTATATGCGTGACTCTGCGCAGCGCTGCCACCTCCGGAACGCAATCCTGCGTTAGGCGGTCCGGAGGTGGTTAAGGAAGTGAGTGAGCGGCGGGGCCGCATTTGCATGACACCGGCCCCTCCTCCCTCCCACAGGTTTAGCTCCGGTATATTAGGGCATCTGTGGATGCCACTATTATTGGGTGGGGGATATGTGGATGGCACAGTTATGGGGTGGGGGATCTGTGGGTCACACATATATAGCAGTGCCATCCACAGATCCCCCTCCATAACAGTGCCATCCACAAATCACCCCCCCATAACAGTGCCACCCACAGATCCCCCCCCTTAACAGTGCCATCCACAGATAACCCATAGTAGTGTCATGCACAGACCACCATTAGTTCACAACCCACCAAAAGCACACCTTTTGGTTAAAAATATATTTTTTTCTTATTTTCCTCCTCAAAAACCTAGGTGCGTCTTATGGGCCGGTGCGTCTTATAGGGCGAAAAATACGGTATACACAATTGGGGTCTACATAACTGCACTGACCTGTAGAATAAAGGCAATATGTCATTTTTAATGCACAGGGAACACAGTAAAAAACAAAACAAAAAAAAAAAACCCTAAAGACCATAGTGGAATTGTGTCTATATCAATTTTCTAATTTTAGTTTTTCAGTTTCACAGTACATTATGCAGAATTTTAAATGGTGCCACTTAAAAACACAGCTCATCCGGCAACAAAACATGCCCTGACACAGCTTTGTTAACAGAAAAATAAAACGTTAGGGTTTTTGGAAAAGAGAAGGAAAAAATGAAAAAAATTGATTAAATAAATATGCACCAAAGTTTTAGGACATGGTGCCAAAAAAAAAAAAGATAGACCCTTACTGCTAACATTGCTGCTACAACAGCAGGTCACAGGGGACCAACAAGGGAGACTATCGCAGTTAGCAGGAGAGCACCTAAAGACTAGCTAGGTGTCCAAACTGGACAACACAGAAAAACATTAACTTGCAAAGAGATTTTTCACAGTGAGGTTACCTTGTGAGAACGGCTCTGGGTCCTCTTGCTCGGGCATGCATTTTATCCAGCACCATGTGCTTCAACTTCTGGTAGTACACAGGGCCAAAGTAAATGTAGGCCTCCAGAGGTTCTCTATGAGGGAGGACAAATACAGACAACAGAGTTTTTGTTACAACTCAGAAATTGCCCCTCTAACGAAATACAGTCAGACTCCATTTCGCTATCATATTGCAAGAAAGCTACATGGTCAACTTCTTTTTAATGCTTGTACAGACACACAGCCGCAGGTCTGCTCACAGTGAAATCATACTGTGACATTATAATTTGTAATGTGGTTTAGGCCAATCCAACGGTGCCCAGCAACATGATGGAAAACCCCATTGGGTTGAAGAGCTATTGCTTGCTGAAATACCTTCCAGAGGTTCAGGTCTGCCTCTTTTCCCCAGAAACAGTGCCACTCTTGTCCATGAGTGGTGTCCTGTAAACCGAGGTGTAGCTAAAGACTCATGGGCCCTGGTGCCCTCAGTGCTTTGTGGCAAGTGGCAGGGGAGCACATAGCCTTTGTGCTGCCTGAGGCACCCCTTTCCCATGCCAAATTCTTGACCTAACCCCTTCCCTCCAGCCAGAGGTGTAACTTGAAGATTCTGGGACCCAGTACAAAATCTATGAAAGAGCCATCACAGCATGCATTTTCTATAATACTGGTGTCTTCTTATGCGGCACAAGGGTGTTTGGGCCTCCTTAGGCGACTGCTACCTCTGCACCCCCTATACCTATAGCTACGCCCTTGCCTGTATAGCAGCTCGGTTCAATTTAAGTGAATGGGGCTTAGCCACCATAACAGAGTTCTTCAAGTTCCTGCCACCATAGAAGGTTAAAGGTCACTTCAGAAAGGCATTATTGCAGGTCCTTACCCAGTTATGCCAGATGTTACATAATCTTTCCCCAGATAATTATAACCATATCGAATGAGGTCCTCACACACATCCTTTACTTTGCTGCCCCCAAAGGCTGTCCCATAGTGAAACCTTCCATCCAGGACCCCTGCTTTTCCAGCCAAGAGTTCGATTAGCTTCCCAACCTGCAGAGAGACAAGCACGGAAACATTTTTGGGAATTAAATAGAATTCTACGTGGTAGAAGGTGTGTCCACCTATGTCTTACCATAATTCATCTTACTGCTACAATACATTTGGGGAAAAAAGCAGCAAATATCCTTTACAGCACTTATGCAGAGGTCTATTTCCATAGCTAAACCACTCAATCCTTTTTAATGGGGTTCTGCCATGAAAAATAGTCTACATTTCTACAAACCAGCACCTGGATCTAAATACTTTTGTAATTGCATATAATTAATAAATTTTGTATAGCCAGTGAGCTATTCAATAAAATATATCGAAATTGCCCCGCCTGCAGTTTGTTCTTTTCTTTATTTCTTGTCCACCTCACTGAGGTGGTCGCACGCACTCAGTTTAAATCTTCAACTGTCACGCGCCATAGCTTCTATTAGAAGCTGTGTCATGTAAAGGGAAAGAACTGTAGCAGGGAGGACAACCCCCCTGAGAATGAACACGCCCCCCGAGCTGCCAGCCAGAAATAAATCTAGCGGAACAATTGGAGAAATGAATGGGGAGATCTCTGGATCCATGTGAGGTACAGGGCTGGTTTTAGCTTTGTTAGAAAGAGATTGTCACGTACTATCGGATGTCTTTTTACGTCAGTCATGGCATAACCCCCTTTAAGGCGTGACATGCAGTGGTTATGGCTACACACATGATTTGCTTGCAGTCTGTTACCAAGGACACATAGGGCTGCAGAAAACAGTATGAGATATTGAAGATAATTTACAATGTTTATTCCTTTATTTTAGGTGAACTGATATAAAAATCCGTCAGGACAGTCTGAGGTTTAGCTGACAGATGCCGCTGTTTCGGTATATGCAGATGCACCAACTACTTTTTTATTAGGGCATTTTATAGGTATCTTAAACTGTTTAGGGTTAACAGCACTGCCTTGTAGTAACTGCACTAAATGACAGTGTTTCAACCTGACAGTTATCTCATAATAATTGCGATCTGGAGACCACCGCAATCTTATAGACCGTGACAAATAACATTGCTCTGGATTACTACTCATCCTTCTTACAGTCGTCCCCTGACCACAATGTTACAAGCAGCTGGAGGTTTATTAGTTTCACGTTCATATAAACACCATTAACAGGATTCTCCCCTTTTAGACACAGATCGTCCCAACAAGCAGCCTCCTCTTGGAATGTGCCCACTGCCTGTCAGACTGGCAAACCATTCCTGAATTAGTATTAGTACTGCGTGTCCTTTTAGATCAGTAATGCTCGGAACACAAGCGTCGCCTGCAAACAGGCGTCCTAGGTTGACATCTACACAATGAGTATCTATTTCCCATGTTTGTGTAGGTTTCTAAAAGGCTAGGGTCATTAGGCTAGCTTTAGGCTGGATCATTCATATCAGATCAGTGGGGTTCTAACATCTAACAAACTCACCGATCAGCTGCTCGCAGAAGGCACCACAACTGACACAAGAAGGAGCTGGAAGTAGGCAAAGCCAGGTTGGTGCAGCTCAGCTCCCATTTAAGTGTTAGGGTACTTTCACAATTGCGGCAGAGGAATACGGCAGGCAGTTCTGGCGACGGATCCGGCAAAACGTATGCAAACCGATGATGGCATTTGTCAGACAGATCCGGATGCGGATCCGTCTGACAAATGCATCAAAGTGGCTTATGCTGAATGATAAACTTAGTGCATGGGTAGACACTTTTGTCTAACTTTTTACTACCTATTGGTTGGATTTCTGTGTGGCAAAATTTTGGTGCATGGTGCTGTTAAAATTGGAAAAACCCTCCCACTTTTTTTACTGTCGATTTTTAAATGTGTGTCTGCAGTAAATCTTGTTGGCCCACAACTCAGGGGACACTATAGCATTTTAACCGCTTAGTAAAATAACATTTTCCCCCCTTTGTGTTCTAGCGGTCACAACTTGAATTTTTTTTCTTCTAGATTTTTATTTTTGCGAGATTAGTTGTAGGTTTTTTTAGGAATCATTTTAGGGTATATATAGTGTATGAAATAAAACAATTATTCCCGACCCGGGGGAAATAAAACAATTATTCCCGACCCGGGGGAAATAAAACAATTATTCCCGACTTTATTTCTAACAGTGATGGGTCCTATGTTGCTTGGAGTAATGCTGTCATTTTGGTCTTTTATGAAAGCCTGGAATACCAGCTTTCAAAGACCAGTTGCAGGCTTCTAGCTGCTACCATCCAGGAGATATAGGCAGCTAAAGCAGCCCTTCCCCTCCATTTTCTGCCCGAGCCGAGCTCGGGCAGAACAGTAAGGGCTCTTTCACACGAGTGGATGCCGTGCGGGTAATCCGCTGCGTGAAATAGAGCAAAGCCCCGTTCTGGACAGCAGAGACACGGAGCACTAACATGATTGATAATGCTCTTTGCCTCTCTGTGACCTTTTAACTACAAAATCACAGTGAGAAAGTGGTCACCATGATTCTGTAGTAAAAAGATCACAGAGAGGCAAAGAGCATTATCAATCATGTTTATGCTCCGTGTCTCTGCTGTCCGGAACAGGGCTTGGCTCTCTTTCACGCAGAGGATTACCCTCACGGCATCCGCTCGTGTGAAAGAGCCCTAAGGCTACGTCTACACGACGACATTTGTCGCGCAATATTTTGTTGCACTAATGTCGCGCGACAATTTTTATAATGGCAGTCTATGGTGTCGCACTGCAACATGCTGCGACTGTGACGCAACAGTGGCAGAAAATCCATTCGAGATGGATTTTTCTGCGACTGTTGCGTCGCAGTCGCAGCATGTTGCAGTGCGACACCATAGACTGCCATTATAAAAATTGTCTCGCGACATTCGTGCAACAAAATGTTGCGCTACAAATGTTGCAGTGTAGTTGTGCCCCATCTGTCGCGCGACAAATTTCGTCGTGTAGACGTAGCCTTAAGTACTTTTTCCACAGCCCGAGCTGGACTCTGTGGTTAAACCACACCCCTTTCTCACCAAAGCTTTATTCACACAGTCAGTGTTTTGTCAGCGATTTACATCAGTTATTGTAAGCCAAAACTAGGTGCGGGTCTACATACAGAACTGGTGCAGATTTTTCCCTTATACCTCATCTCTGTGTAGCCGCCACTTCTAGTTTTGGTTTACAATCACTGATGGAAATCACTGGCAAAAATCCCGTGAACCACACCCCTTTGTTGGGGGCGAGGTGCAAAACACAAGCACCAGTTTTTTTTGGCTCAAATTAGGACAGAATAGTGGTGCAACTGCCTGATATAACTGCTACTCACCGCATCAACGTATAAAAAAATCTAATATAGCTAACCTCTTCCAACAATTTTTGATTATTTCATTAAAAAACTCAGGAAAAAAATTCCACTGTGCAAATCTGTTTTACATTAAAAAACAAACAGTAACACCAACCGTCATACGAGATGGGAAGCCATGAGGATTCATGATAATATCAGGGCAGATCCCTGTATCACAAAATGGCATATCTTCTTGTTGCACTATTAAACCACATACACCTGAAGGGGAAAAATAAAGAGATAAAAGGAATAAAAAAGTGAATCTGTGGAACTTCTTTTCATTAACAAAGCTATTCCAAAACAATTTTCAACTTTTTTTTAACCAAATTTCTCTCTCTCTGTTTACCCAAGACTTATTTTTAAAGAAGCACTTACACAAAATGTTTTATTTTCTGACCTGTTCGAAGAGTACTGTACATGATGTAACTTTCTTACCGGTGACTATATTTGTGAGTTATAATCTCCCTTCTGATACTCAGCTGTGTCATGTGATCAACACACTGACTTTCCAAATAACACAGCATCTTATGTGTGGACAGGAAGACAGCTGCTCTATGTATTCCTATGGGAGCCTCAATGTTAGGTCTCATAAAAAAGAATACAGAAGTAACTGGCTCCGAGTGCTGGTCACAGAGCTAAAGATAAGAAGGGAGGTTATAACTCAGATACAGTCACCAATAAGATTACCTTCACTGCAGTTTAAATCATGGACCCTTCTAACAGGTCAGAGAATAAAAAATTTGTGGGAGTACTACATTTTTGTAACATTGTGTTAACACATATTAGGGGAAAAAAATATAAATTCACTATTCTTTTTTGCATTTACTTTTGAAATAGTAAGGGTATTTCCGGGTTTTTTTCTGTGCTAATTATTTTTTTAAAATATACTGATGTGTAATCTCCTTAAGGATTCGTCATGGTATTCAGACACATTTTTAATGCAGTATTGATGTGGTTTTTCATCCAGCTGATTTCAATGGAAACTCTGGACGTGGGTTCCGAATGGGACACAAATGGACACGTTAATTTTTTGTCTGTGATCCGGTTTTTAAAAGGGAATCTGTCCGCTCAGAAACACTCCCCAAACTATAGTACCATGTACGCACAGTCCGAATATGTAATTTCCATCTTCATGCTCACTTGTATTCCAACACTGTGCTCCCACAAACCAGCAGTAAAACGCATTGAGAAGCATCACTTATACTATACACTGCTTACTCTAGTTTGGGGATGTTTTATTGCTGACAGATTGCTTTTAAAACCACAAGCGAAAAAAACACTATATGAATTAACATTCGTTTTCCCCACTTAATTCAATGGAAATAAATTGCAAGCGCTTTCGGCATGTGTTTTGGGCGTGGAATCCGCACCAAAATCTACTTCAAAGAAACTACCCTAATATGATTTTAATTAAACACAATGCTACAAAATTTCTAAATTATAAAGCTACAAAAAACTAAACAAAAAACATAAAATCACTGTATTTCTCAAAATGTTACGGCTCTACAGTAAACTCGGCTCAAAAGTATCTCACAGGGCTCAATCCACCAGAAGGATTTTGGAATTCATCAGGCTGGTATATATTGGTACACCTCTTTTGCTGTATAGAATAGAACAGTAGACGACTACTTGATTCTATGCAGAGGTATCCAATAAGAAAACATAATATCTAATGAGAGGCTATAGGCAACATATGGATCTATCTGTACATCTATACAGTTGCATGAGTCAGATCCTTCAGTCAGAGCTATATAAAAACAGGATCTGGACAGATCCCGAAATGCATGAGTGGTCATTCTCTGTAACAGGACCACATTTTACAGGACATTTCACAGGTCTACTGAACCAAACACTATGGTCATCTTTGTATGAGTTCAGTAGAACCTCAAGGGGATCGGATGTTTTAGCCATAATATGAACAATATAATGTGGCTGTGTACATGTGTTCACTGTCTGAGATGAACGCCTTTATTTTAAAACTGCCAAAGGGAGCGTATCATCAGAAAAGGACCTATTTCTTAAAGTGGTTGTCCGGGGTTTTACTAAAAGCCTGGACAACCCCTTTAAATAATCTTTTTATGTTAAACATTTTATTTTTGTTTTAATTTTTCCATGTCATTATATATTTACACAATTTTAGATATATTTGTCTTCACACATTCTGTACAGGTAACTTTTCAGTAGCCATCACAGGCAGAATTATAACAAGTATCACCTCTTCATAGATAACACAGGATCCACCATTCACAATAGGCAATATCATAGCTTCTCTATTCCCTCCTGACTTGTGCATAGCTCACAGAACATGCCTAGAAAACTCTCCCACATAAGTAAAGAGGTCCTCTCCTGTCCATAGTGTTTATGGCCCATGTGGTTGCTCTCGGAGAACAGGAAGTCTTGACATATTTTTAGGCCTAATGACCGGTGGTCATTTTCCAATGACGTTCTCATTAAGATTGTCTCAGGAGGTGCACTTAAAACCTCTGCCTGGTTATGCTCTTTTTTTAAAAAAAACAAAAAAAACTGTATGGCCTCAAAAATGTGGAAACACTGACAAGGGGCCTGCTTTTTTAGGACCTTCTTACACTCTCAAGTAAAAACTCCCTCCCACAGCCTCAGAAAAAAAAATCTATTTCCCGGATTGTCCAGATCTTTATATATCAATGTCTTAATCATGGAACCTACAGTGTCTAAAAACTTTATTTTGACTTTTTTTTTTAAAATGCTGCATTGAGTTGCACTGCAACAAATCGAAATAAGCACAGGATATACGGTATATTCACGTACAGTTTCTTTTTTTTAACTTAGGAACTTTTGCTGAAAAAAATTATTAAAGATATCCTTAGAACCACTGCTGCACCATGGTCAGATGGTGCATACTCCCCAATGCTCATCTTAACTTACAAAATATAAAAAGGAGTAGATCCAATTTGTTTGGCAGGCTAATATTAATGATATAAACAGTTTTTACAAAGTCCTACACAACTGCTAACCAGAACCTAAGCTGAAGGTAACATTGAATGCGCCAACCCCTGAGAACCCCTTTTATGTGCCAAGCGGTTCCCATAGCAGACAGTCGCTGTGTTGTTTGTTTTGTGTGAAAGTGAGTGATAAAAGAACCATGAAATCAACACAGAAAAGCAAAACAGCAGAAAGAAGTGGGGACTCTCCATCATAGCGGCTCCTACCCTCTGCTGACTCGTGTAACAATGGGATCTACACATCCATCCGCAGATCTAACACAGCTGTGCATTTCATTAGATCAAGAGGCCGAGTGACACAAGTAAATAATTAACTTATTCTGCTCTGCTGACTGTGCCTGCAAGACCAGTCATAGCTGACAGATTTTAATACAGGAGAACACAAAGGGGCCGTAATGAGCTTAGAATAAGTTATAGTTTGAAAGTAATGAATACTTACATGGCCAATATTAAAATTAAGAGCTTTTAATGCAGAAAACAGAAGATCTGATCAACTGAGTCTCCAAAATGTTTTATTTATAAGATGATGATTGTATAATTATTAGATTTTTTAAAATTTTATATATATACATACATACATTATATATAATATATATATACATACATTATATATATATATATATACACACACTATATATATATATATATATATATATATATATATATATATATATATATATATAGATAGATAGAGAGCGAAAAATATAAATTATATATATATATATATATTAATTTTTTTCACATACTTTAGTTTTCAATGACTATTTTACTAAAATGTACATAATTCAATGAATAAAAAATATTATGCAATTATAATTTATTTTTATTAACATACAAAATGTTTAAAAAAAATCATTTAAAAGGTGATTTAAAAAGTGAAAAAAAAAATATATTTTTTTTAATTTCATTTTATTTTTTAACTTTATAAAAAAATTTATGCTAAATATTTTCAACTTTAAAACTCAAATATATTTTTTTAAAGGTCATTTTTAAATCAAAAAGTAGCAATACTGTTATCAAACTATATCATTTACCTGTGCATTTCAATGCTTTTCTGTAACAGTAATTGAGACACTGTGTAGTGTAAGAAAGAAAAAAAAACTTAATGCCATTGTTTTCAGTAAATATGAAAACAATTCGGCTGTGTATGCCTTTCCCGGTTAAACAGGAGATTGAAATTATATTAGCTTTCCAGGACAATACATTTGTAACATGGCATTCCCAGAAGCCCCGGAAAGGCTCACAGTAATGCATTTGCATAGTGGTAAGCACACAAAGGAACTGATTAATTGAAACCCTCACAATGATCCTGCCCTATTATAAGGCAACCGCAGGAACTTGCAAAACACACGCACTGGAGAAAAAAAAAAATACTGCTGTAACAATGTGTGCTTAGTTGAGAACTGTCAGAGGACACAACTGTAATTTTATTCTGTGCCATAAACTGGGAGTGAGAGCGAGCCAATACCACTGTCTGAACAATGTGCTGGGAGGTCGGTGGGTCACTCAATGAGCTTGGGGAGGGGGATCTAAATATTTGCTTACCTTCAAATGAGCATTTAATGCGGAATTCATAGATGGAACTCGGGACATGGACTAAGACCCTAGAGGATGAAAAGGAGCCTCAGTCGCTGCTATTTCTGGCTGGAACTGGCCAATTAGTTGGTCATTTTAAATGGGTATGTATTTACAGAAGGGGGTGTCTTATTTACGAGGGAACCTGCTTTCATCGCTATTGTGCAAGAGACGGACATTTGTCCAAGGGAAAAACATAAGCGTCCTTGTGCATCTCAAATCTATTATACTCACAGACTGCTTTTCCTTCAGCTTTATGATACAAGTTTTACTGTGATCACATTACAGTCACCTGTAGCCCCTCCAGCCAGAACAAGGCGGCATACTGGGACATCTAGTTGTAGATTGTAGATTGATTTCCGTCTCCTTTACCGTTTTAAAAGCGGCATTCCAGTTTCGGCAAATAACACTTAAAGGGTTTCTGTCACTAGAATTAACCCTCTTAAACTGTCTGATATTAGCGATGTGCTAATGTCAGCAGAATCCAACTCTGCTATTTTTAGGTTTATTGATGCCCCCCTTACTGCACAATTCTTACTTTTATAATAGGCAAATTACCCTCTAGGAGCAGGGGGGCATTGCTCCTGCTCCTGGAGGCTCTGTACTCCCACCTCATTCCACGCCCTGCCGTCCTTGGTTGACAGGCCAGCGTTCGTCTTCTCCTGCCGGCCCTGTGTGCTGGGTAAGTCTCGCGCCTGCGCAGTGCTGTTTAACCAGCACACAGGGCCGGCAGGAGAAGACGAAGGCTGGCCTGTCAATCAAAGGACGGCATGATGTGGATTGAGGTGGGAGAAGAGAGCCTCTAGGAGGCTGAGAAACACGCCCCTGCTCCTAGAGGCTAATTTGCATATTACAAAAGTAAGAATTGTGCAGTAAGGGGGGCATCAATAAACCTAAAAATAGCAGAGTTGGATTCTGCTGACATTAGCACATCGCTAATGTCAGACAGTTTAAGAGGGTTAATTCTGGTGACAGAAATCCTTTAATGAGTGTACAATAAAAAGTTGCACAATTTTCAATTATACCAATTTGCCATGGTTTTCAAAATCTCTGCTTGCTGCCATTTAACAGAAACTTCCACTACTTCCAGTGGATAGTTTTAGTCATGTCATGGACACATAGATATCACATATCTAGGATTGCCACCCAGCTAGTAAGTGACCGGGCTGCTGGACTTAAATACTGGCAGGAAGTTTTAAACCATTGAGGAATTTTTTATTCAAAAAAAAGAATCATTACTCGCCTCATCCCTGCAGCTGCCGTTCCAACACTGCTCCGATTCCAGCTTCACACACAGGAAATGACCTAGACTGCCTGCTCAGCCAATCACTGGATGTGACCCGCCTCCAGTACAAGTCATTTCATGTGTGCTGAGCCTGGGCAAAGTTGGAACAGCAGCAGCATGGGGTAGGTAAGGTATCACTTTTTTTGGGTTTTTATCCCTTCCATGACCATTTTAACACTTACAAAACCCTTGTACACATTGGGGCCAATTAATTAATGATGATTCTTCAACAGTTTTCTGGAGTTGAAAAGTTACAAATTTCTGCACATGGCTCATTCTGTGCAACAATTTGCTTCTTTTCCCCCTTTTATGCCATGCTGGCCACTTTTGAAAGGGGATGGAGCCTACATGGCAGAAGAGATTTTAAATAATTGTATTCATCTTCCTGTGAAAGCCTCACACACAACAGACATTAATCTAAGGTGTATGGGAGTGTGCCGAATCTCCCCCTATAGCAGATGTCACAGAAATAAGGATTGGGTATGTTGGTTCTGAACATGTCTGGTCCTTCACACTAATGGAAGATAAGCCGACCCAAAGTGGTCTGGTGGCAACATATTTTCCTCAAACTATTGAGAACATATGCATGCTCTGAAAAGATCAGGAGGAATCTGAGGTGTATAGTTTCCATAAAAGCGACCTTACTAGAGCCTGGAGAGGGAAGTAACCATCTAGAAACCAGGTGCAATTATTCCCTTCACAACACGAGACCACCAGGGATGCTGGCATTAAGCCCTTGCTGCCCTAGACCACCAGAGATGTTTAAGGTTGTAGCTACTAGCTATGTCGGCATTCACTCCTTTACCATATTCCACCAAAGATGATTCCAAAGAACAGAGAGTAATTAGACAATTTGGGATGTAAGGTAATAAAGTGTTCACATGAAGCCCCTCGCCCGGCTTTTTTTTTTTTTGCAGCCAGTATCATTAGGTAGAAATGTGTCAATCCCATAGGTACCATGTCCAGAGAAAACCAGTAGTATGTAAAGTAGGCCCCCCCCCCAATTCTGATCGGCATTCGGACACAAACTTCTAAGTATATAAGCCCCCCGGGGGCCTCATTTAGCAAATCAAGAATTGGCAACCTATCACAGTAAATCTTCCATTTTAGAGCAGAGAAGACGAAGACACCAACGCTGAGATGTGATTGGCTGCTATGGCTATTTCTGTTAGACATCTTTAATAAATAAGGCTTTTAGAGAACCCCTTGAATGCATCACTACAAGTTCTAGACCTACATTTACTTTGGTACTCTATATTAGATTCAGTAAAACGTGACTATGAGGCTCCCTGATAACGTGATTACATTTTATTACAAAGCAGAAGAAATGGAGAACTGAAACACAATCGAGCACAAAGTATTAGCTGTAAGCAAGCAAGGCTTACAACAAAGTATTACTGCATAAAGAAGGGGGGGGGGGCACTTAAATCAACACCTCAATGGCCTTTGAAAAAGGAGAAATCTACAAACTTTTAGAAAACTCTGTTTCCTAAACACTAAAGATTTCTTTACTCAATATTTCCTCTAACTTGTAGAGCTCAGAGGAAAAAAATAGAAAGGGCTGTTTCTTTGATGTAAAGAAATCAATATATGACTGGTCTTTAAGAACATTTCTCAGTCTGTCATGTGAAAACGGATTAGCACCTCCAACAAAAAGGGTTTACAGATCAGAGGACTAAGCAGTGATGCCAGGGAGCATTAGATGGGTGGGGAGGGCGAGGTGCATGACCAGGATGGCTGCTGGAGAACTTTTAAAAAAAGTTTTTTTCCTGAATGGTTACATGTTGAGAGGGTGGTTGTGTCTTGTTTTTTCCTTGTTACGATGACATTAAGAGGTGTTTGTTTATATGTATGATTGATAGATAAGAGATAGATAAATTATAAGAAATGGAGAGATACAGTAGATGGATAGATACAAATATGATATAGATTAGCTCTTGTCCAGGGGCTCTGTCTGGCAGTGCAGATATTCTAGTAAATGGGACTGAACTGCAATATCAGACAAAGCCTGCGGACAACAGTGGCGCTGCATCCCACACACAAGCTGCATATACACAGGGTATATCCCTGTCCTGATGCCCCAGTTCTCTGTATTCATTCCTTTGTGACATATTCCTACTCGTTGGGCGTCTGGTGCCATCTTTCCTTTTCTTTAGTGAGGTTTTTATCTTTATTCAGGTGTTTCGTAATAAACAGAAACAAAGGCCTTTTTTTTATTGCTTAAGATATCTTGCAGCCTTTGTATCCTGACCATGGACAGTAACGTCAGCGCATTGTATCCAAGGAGCTAAATGTGCAGGACCCGGGGTCAGAACAGCTTAAGAGACAGACAAGAGAGACAAGAGACAGACAGACAGGAGAGACAAGAGAGACAAGAGACAGACAGACAGGAGAGACAAGAGACAGACAGACAGGAGAGACAAGAGACAGACAGACAGGAGAGACAAGAGAGACAAGCAGGAGAGACAAGAGAGACAAGCAGGAGAGACAAGAGACAGACAGAAAGGAGAGACAAGAGAGACAAGCAGGAGAGACAAGAGACAGACAGAAAGGAGAGACAAGAGACAGACAGACAGGAGAGACAAGACAGACAGACAGGAGAGACAAGACAGACAAGAGACAGACAGGAAGGAGAGACAAGAGACAGACAGACAGGAGAGACAAGACAGACAAGAGACAGACAGGAGAGACAAGACAGACAAGAGACAGACAGACAGAAGAGACAAGAGACAGAGACAGGAGAGACAGACAGATAGATAAGAGACAGATAGCTGACATGCTGCCCTGCAGACTGCATTGTATTTTGTGGTAACAGGCTCTCTTTGAAGAGGACCTGTCCCCTCTTCTGACATGTCTGTTTAGTAACTACTTGTATCAAAAAGGTGCTCCAGAATTGGTATTACATAGGGGATGCAAGTCTGTGTTGTGCCATTCCTCTATTATTACTTCTAGAAGTTTATGAGGGCATTTGCAGCAGTCTACAATAAGGCAGCTTTGAATAAAGCAACAGTATGCATACTTGACCTCTGCTCCATCCAAACTCCTCCTTACTGCAGTTTGGTCAGGAGGATAAACTTTGGGGTCCCAATGTTGTAAAACTACAGGAAAAAGCACCGACCTCTCTAGTGGCTGGTACAGTAGGAGTGAGCCTAGGACGGCACTTTTCCCTATAGTGTGCAAGCACGGCCACTGCTGCTGGATTGCAGGGTGGTCATAACCATGGAAACGAGCAATGTATAATGTGATGGAAAAATTAATCAAGCCAGCAGAGGAGGCAATATGGAGAATCACACTACATTAGTAAGTGCCTTGTAGTAACTTTATCTACATAATAAATGCCATTTCCTGAAGTAAGACAACGCCTTTTACAGGCTATTCCCATCTTGGACATTGGGGGCATATCGCTAGGATACGCCCCCAATGTCTGCTAGGTGCAGTAGCCAATATCCAGTCGAGCAGCCAATAATGGGCTAAACCAACATAGTGAATTAGTAGAGGAGCAGACATCATAACGGCAGTAACAGGCATTAGTGTATGACCACATGGCACCAAGACGATATCCGAGTGAACTGACTATGAAGTCCTATCAAGAGCTCACCCAGTGGGCACTACATGGTGACTGATAAGCTAATACACAGTACTGTACCTTTCTGTCCATGCCGACTGCTGAATTTATCACCAATTTCAGGTCTCCTTGTTTGTCTTAGTAGGATTTTAATGAGGAACGCTTCTTCTGCGTTAGAGGAAATCATTACCTTTTCAATGTAAGACTCGGTGGAGCCTTTGTAGCTATAAAAACAGAAAACATAATTTTAGTAGGATTTGGGATTTAGGAGAAGACCCACAACTAAGCAAAACTGCACCGCTAGAGTTGCTACAATTGCTCGCTGTCAGAGCCAACATCTTCCTAACCATGACATACCATAGTATTGGAAAGTCTGGATTAATGGACGGTTACATAACAATCATTTATACAAACACTCGCTGACAAAAACGGGTCCTCCGGTGATCAGCAGTGGTCCTAGTTGATGTCACCACTAGTGCATGGATGCCAGGACACTGGCGCTTGTGCTGAGGTAACCACAGTCACTGCAGCCATTAGCAATGTATGTAGCGAAAGGGGCATAGAAGTAGTGTAATCCAAGATATGAGGCCTACATACGCATACTATCTGCCAATGCTGACCCACTGAAGACCTGCCACCACAGTACTGCTGGGCTATCAAGAAAGGTCATTATGTGGAACGTCCCATGCCGGAATATTAGGGTTACTGGACCAACAGCTGCAGTAGTAAAGGAATTTTAGTATACATGCACCTAGGTTAAACAGAATGACACGAGTGTACCGTAGGTAGATATACTAAGAGCTAGATTATTATAGGAATAGCTCCTTAAATCAGATGACGTATACTAAAATAATTTGATGCAATTACCCTTCGTCAAAGCTCCGAAAAGTTTTTGAACGCCTCAAAGGGACTTACGTTACAGGCACATCTTTAAACTGTGGTTGCTGAGGCACACTACTGCCCTCTAGAGGAGTTTGGGTGACAGTTGGCATGGACTTGTTGACAAGCACTTGTTTGTTTTCCACTTTTTCCCCTAGTTAAAAAATATATAAAAAAAATTGGCAGAGTTAAAAAAGCAAGAGTTTAAACACACAAGTCAGACAAAGCAGCCTGAAAGGCAAGGCCTAGGATTATATACCGTCATATAATGTACAAAATAATATTGCTGAAATTAACCATTATTAATACACTGGGATGTGAAAATACATAAATTTTAATAATGAAATTTTTTTTATAACTGGAGAAAAAAAAATACACGTTTCAGCAGTCTCAATATCGACCTCATGCACAGAACTGTATTTTTCATCTGTGTGCCATTTACTTTTTTTTCTTTGGAGGACATTTCTATAGGGCCATGCACACGTCTATCTTTTGCAGATCAGTGTTGCCTTTCTGCCAATTACAGACCATGTTCTGTTCAGTCAGCTCAAGTGACCCAGTGACGTGACGCGTAGGTGACGCTGCAGCATGAGCCGCGTCAAAAATGGATGTTGAAGGACCTGTGGAGCCAGCAGAGCAGCGATGGAGCCGTAACCCAACTGCGGGAATCAGGAAAGTATGATTACCACCACGGGTCCGGCCATGCTGGGAGGTCTGCAGAAAATGCCCCCAGGGTGGACAACTCCTGGGTTTTCATACTCCAATTTTTATCTAGTTTGCGCTGGTGCGACGTGCACGTAATTTATTAAGACGTAAAGGCCACTTAATAAATTGGACGTATCCTTGGCCCTATGTGAGCCAGAAAGTCAAATCTATCCCCTATGAGTTGGCGGAGAAACAGATAACTTTTAGTTTATCGGGCAGAGTTATCAATGTTAGATGCCACTTTAAAGGGGTTTCTGGGATTTTCATATTGATTCAGGACAGGTCATCAATACAAGTGCTGGGAGTCAGAGCCCTGCCGATCAGCTGTGTGAATAAGCCTCTGGTGACAGCTTACCAAGCAAAGCACACTGGGTAGCAGCTGTCCTTTGCATTGCAGCTAAGCCCCATACATTTGAATGGGACTGAGCTGCGCCAAGGTCATGTGACCAATGAACGTGATGTCACATGGCCTAGGAAGAGCTCATGGAGCGCCGCGCCCTCTTCTTACAGCTGATCGGTGAGGTGTCGGGACTCACACTCCTGCCAATCTGATACTGATGATATCAAAATCAAATATCAATCAATATCAAAATCCCCAGAATGGCATAAAAAAAAAAAAAAAACGAATTCTGGAGCTTTAATCTAACATTTCACATTTTTCAAGCATGAATAAGTTGGCGTGGCGTAGTGGGAAGGGTGGAGCCAGCCGTTGGCTGACAGATGTAGTACAGTTTATACCAGAAATCAGCATAAATCACAGCTCAAATTCTACTCCAGCTTGTATCTAGGGTAGAGTTATGACACATGGACTGACTGAAGATGCACCATATTTATAAAGAAATGTGAGCTTCATGATAAATTTGGCGCATCTTACTTTAATGGAATTTAGACTGACCCCAGTCACATCCCGCTATGCTTTTCTTAGGCAGCAGATTCAGATACACAGTCATAGTGATAGTCACCTGGTGAGCAGATGCCATCAGCATCTAAGATTTCATGCCTCCAAATTGGCTTGCGTGTGGTGGCATCTAGCATAGGTCCCATCACTTTATCGAACGTCTGGTTGCTGTAGCGCTTCAGAGTACACTTGGCATTTTTGTACACAAGACAACGTCCAAAGCCTAGGATGAAAGCAGCAAATGTTTAACACGAGGGTTACACAAATGAAATAGCCCCAATGCTATGTATGGAAGCTGTGGAACAAATGGCCTAAATATAACTTTCCATGGATCATATGAGATTCTGCAACTAGACAAGCACTGAATCTATTCTGTTATACATTAATTGATACCCCTGCCATTGCTGCCTATCAACAAACACGAGAATTCTTCTTTAAAGGGTAACTGTCATGTTTTCATCAAAAAATCAATTTTAGCATATGTTACTGCAGCTGCATTATGCATAAAGAAATCTTTAGTTTCTTCACATACCACTGTTTTCCTTAAGGTTTTTCCCTTAGTTACGGCTGTTTCAACATTTACAATATAAGGACCTTCTCAAGATGGCTCCTCTGCCAGTTCTCTGAGGCCAAAACTGCTTTCCCTCACTTCCCATACACACTTGATGTAGCCAGCAGCTCCCTGCCAGCCAATCAGATTGGATTACTGAGACACGCCTCCTCACTCTGAAGCCTAATGCAGGCATGCAGTGTGGAAGACCGCCCCTCTGTCTTCCTAGCTGGAGACAGACAAGCCCTAGCAACGGTCTTTTAAGGGAGCAGTGGAAAGGGACAAAGGACATTAAGGAAAGCTGTTATTATAGGGTAATTACAGATCTTTTGACAATCATTGGCAGACTAACTCAGATATACATGCCTAGCTCTAATAAACTAGCAAATAAAATAAAAATATGACAGTTACCCATTAAATTCACATGGAGCTTAAATGCTCACTCCTCCAATTGACAGTAACTTAATGGTGGCTACAGGCAGCCAAAATATAATCATACAAAGGAATGGTCTCAGACACAACCACTTCCAATGTGCAGCCACCAGGATGATCAGCGGTTCATACCAGGTCCTGCTCCAGGCACACTGGTGGCCAGCCAGGCAGTTAGAAGAATGGCCGTCCATGTAATACAAGGACAGCTGGAGTCCACCAGAACGGGAGTGGTTTGTATACAGAATAGTTCTCTATTCTGGCTCAGAGGGAGGTCACGTGCAGGGGTACCCCCATCCTTTAAGAAGTACACATGCCCTAATAGGCCATATGGATGGGGGAAGACTATGCAAGCCTATGAGATGCTCAATGCGAGTCTCATTGGCTTGCATAGAGAGACAGACTTGCGGTCCTGTAGGATTCAGGTAGTCAAAGCGCGAGTCATGTGATGTAATGGCGGATCCATACTTCTCAACTCTCCTTGAATGTCTGGGAGGCTCCAGGAAACAGGTGGACCTACCAGGTGCTGAGGAATCGAATCCTCCTGGCATGTCCCAAAGATTAGCCCCTAGCCGAGTGTTTTACCACGCCTGTGTCATCAGATACAACCCTGGAGACCAAATACAGAGGAAGCGGGTAGTGCCATGGCACATAAGGGTGCCTGGCCAAAAAGAAGGAGTGTGGCTTGGTGAAAAGCAACATGGCTAGTCCTGGAAAATTCACAGCAGCGCGCTGCCGCATACCCTAATCTCCTACGATCACCAGCAAGAATGTTGGCAAGTATGAGGAGACCAAGAAGAAAGTAAGATAATTGCCTAGAGTACTTCTTACCTTGTGTGGTTTACAAACAGGGGCAGAGAAAGCAAGATTTTCTTCTTTTAGCTTACAACTTGATGTAATAACATCAGGAATGGCTTTATTGGTGGTCTTTCCTGTGTTACATCCATAAATCCTAACAACAGTATATGGCTCATTCTACAAGTCTAACATTTAAAGGGGTTATCCCAGGAGTAATGTAAAAAATGAAAATCTGATATCATATAGTACATTACAATCTATTTCGAACAAAGCTAGAACCAGCCCTGTACCTCACATGGATTAATTAATCCAATTGCTGGGCTAGATTTATATCAAGCTGGCAGCTTAGGCTACTTTCACACTTGCGTTCAGAACGGATCGGTCTGTCTGCATTATAGTTCACAAAAAAATCTAAGTGTGAAAGTTGTTCAGACGGATCCGTCCAGACTTTGCTTTGAAAGTCAATGGGGGACGGAACCGTTTGAAAATTGCACCATATTGTGTCATCTTCAAACGGATCCGTCCCCATTGACTTACATTGTAAGTCTGGACGGATCAGTTTGGCTCCGCATGGCCAGGCGGACACCCGAATGCTGCAAGCTGCGTTCGGGTGTCCGCCTGCTGAGCGGAACGGAGGCCAAGCGGAGCCAGACTGAGGCATTCTGAGCGGATCCGCATCCACTCAGAATGCATTGGGGCTAGACGGATGTGTTCGGGGCCGCTTGTGAGAGCCTTCAAACGGAGCTCACAAGCGGAACCCCGAACGCAAATGTGAAAGTAGCCTTAGGGGGAATATCCTTGCTGCTGCAGCTGTCTCTCTACCACAGCTTGGAAAGCAGACGAACGATGGAACTGAGCATGCTTGTGGACAGACAGATAAGAAAAAGAACAAGCAGCAGGTGGCGCTATACACATACATTTTATTGAATAACCCAGTGGCTATGCTAAACCTTTAATTACAAAAGGATTCAGATCCAGGTGCTGGTTTGAAAACTGTAGAATATTTTTTGTGGGACAACCCCCTTTAAGACACCGCTTTATGGCTACTTTTGGTCATTGTGAAATCTCAGGTTGACAGGCCACAAATGTTTCCACATGGGATTGGGGGGGTAGAGTACAGATGGTTATGATAACCGGGGATTTTTACCTTGCTTAAAAGTAACCAAACGAATCACAGATTTAATACCAATTGTAGGCAACAATAAAACAAGGCAAGTTAGAAAACATCAACCAGAAGATACCTAGTACATACATCTATGGTAACCAGCAAACTTATCCTGTAGCAAGTAGTGGTGTGGCTGCCCAGCTCCTGCAGAGTCCACCACTTGACGGTCTGGAATTAAGAAATGACACGCACTGAACAGCAAGCTTCAATACCCCCCAACAATAGAATGGCACCTCTAATTAACATCACTTGGTGGACAGGCGCCTCTTTGCCATTGTTTCATAAGGCAAAGCCCTGGGTCCCTGATTGAAAATAAACGACATTCTCACTCTCTGTAATAGGCATCAGGGCACCCCCCAGCCTGCAATGCAAGCTTGATATTACTGCTGCCCACTTCTCCAAAAGGCTCCTGGAACACAGCTCAGGGAGCAAGCCATTGAATGACGACCGTGAATGCAAACAATAGTCAACAGCAACAAGGTTGGTCTTTTCTTATAGATTCTATTTTACAGAAGGACGAAAAAAGAAAACTCCCATTTAGTCCCTCTTGTGTGGACACAGGCGAAAAAGAAGCAAAAGCAGACATTAATGTCAAAGATAGATGTCGGGGAATAATTTTATGGCAGCCTAGCAACCGATGCAGGCCATCTTGTCTATTAGAGGGATGAAAAGACTGGCGTGTGTGGTGTGTATATGGGAGAAAGGGATGATCCAAGTCCTTCTAACTGGAGAGACTCCTTTATTTCTCACTAATGACCCCCCCCCCCCCCCATGTCAATCCAATTAGCCTGATTGAAAATAAATTTGTTTTGAAAACAGAAGGTATGAATGAATAGATGGCCCCAGCAGCAGAAATCACACTACTGCCCATCAAGCACGTGCAATAAGGGGAAAGAGCTGTAAATGGTATTTAGGAAATCGGGCCTGGAAAACCACAATCTGCAGAACCAGACAGAGAAGTTCAAAAGAGGTTTGGACAGCATATTTATGGATTTGTGAGTCCACTCTGTATGTATTGAAAGCTTCAAACATCACACTGTGGTCTCCATCGTGCATGACCTGCTGTTTTCTGAGGAACGCTTCCATCCTGACAAGCGCCTGTTAAATTGGGCTGTCGGCAGTTTTGAAAGGGAATCTATCAGCAGTTTTGTAGATTTAAAACCCTTGGACAGATATAGGCGGCGAGGAGGAGGTAATATATACACATCTGTCCCTGGAAGGAGTTATGAACCGTAAATGACATGGATGCAGCTCCTTCAAGTAGACCCGGCCTGCAGTGCTTCGGGAGCATCTCCACAACCCTATCCCTCTGCTGTTAGAGACTGCTGTAGCCGTCTCCTGGTTGGCAGCTACAGCTGTCACTCACAGCAGAGTCGAGCTGCTTCATATACTGAGCCTGAAGCACTGCAGCCTGCAGTGCACTTTTTGCAGCAGCGCCCCCGGCACTCAATGGTCATTTCTACAGTAGCCCACTCATTAAAAGCTGTGCATATGATAGATAAAAGACAGATGCGGTCTCTTGACTGCCAGGCAATAGGTTAAAAGTGTTTGTCCCACTATAACAACTTATTCCCTATCTGATTGGGGCACAACCAGTGGGACCTCCCCAATTCACAAGAATAAGGTGTTCCCAGAGAAAAAGCAGCAGTTACAAATGCAAGTTGCCTTTCCATTCAACTCTATGGGACAGTCGGAGACAGCAGAATGCTGTAGTCTGCTTCTTTTCAGCAGTCTCACGTGTGCCCACCCATTCACTCCAACATCTCATTTTGTCATCAGTGGGAGTCCCAGTGGTCAGATGCCCACTGATCAGATACATAGCCCATTATTCAGTGGTGGGACAACCCATTTAAACCCCTTCTAGAGATAGGCAGAAAAAAATAAAATATATATATATATATACACACACACACACACACACACACACACACACTCACCTAAAGAATTATTAGGAACACCATACTAATACGGTGTTGGACCCTCTTTTGCCTTCAGAACTGCCTTAATTCTACGTGGCATTGATTCAACAAGGTGCTGATAGCATTCTTTAGAAATGTTGGCCCATATTGATAGAATAGCATCTTGCAGTTGATGGAGATTTGAGGGATGCACATCCAGGGCACGAAGCTCCCGTTCCACCACATCCCAAAGATGCTCTATTGGGTTGAGATCTGGTAACTGTGGGGGCCATTTTAGTACAGTGAACTCATTGTCATGTTCAAGAAACCAATTTGAAATGATTCGAGCTCTGTGACATGGTGCATTATCCTGCTGGAAGTAGCCATCAGAGGATGGATACATGTTCTCATTCTGTTTACGCCAAATTCGGACTCTACCATTTGAATGTCTCAACAGAAATCGAGACTCATCAGACCAGGCAACATTTTTCCAGTCTTCAACAGTCCAATTTTGGTGAGCTCGTGCAAATTGTAGCTTCTTTTTCCTATTTGTAGTGGAGATGAGTGGTGGTGGTGGGGTCTTCTGCTGTTGTAGCCCATCCGCCTCAAGGTTGTGCGTGTTGTGGCTTCACAAATGCTTTGCTGCATACCTCGGTTGTAACGAGTGGTTATTTCAGTCAACGTTGCTCTTCTATCAGCTTGAATCAGTCGGCCCATTCTCCTTTGACCTCTAGCATCCACAAGGCATTTTCGCCCACAGGACTGCCGCATACTGGATGTTTTTCCCTTTTCACACCATTCTTTGTAAACCCTAGAAATGGTTGTGCGTGAAAATCCCAGTAACTGAGCAGATTGTGAAATATTCTGTGAAATTAAACTGTCCACTTAGGAAGCAACACTGAGTGACAATCAATTTCACATGCTGTTGTGCAAATGGGATAGACAACAGGTGGAAATTATAGGCAATTAGCAAGACACCCCCAATAAAGGAGTGGTTCTGCAGGTGGTGATCACAGACCACTTCTCAGTTCCTATGCTTCCTGGCTGATGTTTTGGTCACTTTTGAATGCTGGCGGTGCTTTCACTCTAGAGGTAGCATGAGACGGAGTTTACAACCCACACAAGTGGCTCAGGTAGTGCAGCTTATCCAGGATGGCACATCAATGCGAGCTGTGGCAAGAAGGTTTGCTGTGTCTGTCAGCGTAGTGTCCAGAGCATGGAGGCGCTACCAGGAGACAGGCCAGTACATCGGGAGACGTGGAGGAGGCCAACAACCCAGCAGCAGGACCGCTACCTCCGCCTTTGTGCAAGGAGAAACAGGAGGAGCACTGCCAGAGCCCTGCAAAATGACCTCCAGCAGGCCACAAATGTGCATGTGTCTGCTCAAACGGTCAGAAACAGACTCCATGAGGGTGATATGAGGGCCCGACGTCCACAGGTGGGGGTTTTGCTTACAGCCCAACACCGTGCAGGACGTTTGGCATTTGCCAGAGAACACCAAGATTGGCAAATTCGCCACTGGCGCCCTGTGCTCTTCACAGATGAAAGCAGGTTCACACTGAGCAAATGTGACAGACATGACAGAGTCTTGAGACGCCGTGGAGAACGTTCTGCTGCCTGCAACATCCTCCAGCATGACCAGTTTGGCATTGGGTCAGTAATGGTGTGGGGTGGCATTTCTTTGGAGGGCCGCACAGCCCTCTATGTGCTCGCCAGAGGTAGCCTGACTGCCATTAGGTACCGAGATGAGAGCCTCAGACCCCTTGTGAGACCATATGCTGGTGCTGTTGGCCCTGGGTTCCTCCTAATGCAAGACAATGCTAGACCTCATGTGGCTGGAGTGTGTCAGCAGTTCCTGCAAGACGAAGGCATTGATGCTATGGACTGGCCCGCCCGTTCAATCCAATTGAGCACATCTGGGACATCATGTCTTGCTCTATCCACCAACGTCACGTTACACCACAGACTGTCCAGGAGTTGGCAGATGCTTTAGTCCAGGTCTGGGAGGAGATCCCTCAGGAGACCGTCCGCCACCTCGTCAGGAGCATGCACAGGCATTGTAGGGAGGTTATACAGGCACGTGGAGGCCACACACACTACTGAGACTCATTTTGACTTGTTTTAAGGACATTACATCAAAGTTGGATCAGCCTGTAGTGTGTTTTTCCACTTTAATTTTGAGGGTGACTCCAAATCCAGACCTCCATGGGTTGAAAAATTTGATTTCCATTTTTTTATTTTTGTGTGATTTTGTTGTCAGCACATTCAACTATGTAAAGAACAAAGTATTTCAGAAGAATATTTAATTAATTCAGATCTAGGATGTGTTATTTTTGTGTTCCCTTTATTTTTTTGAGCTGTGTGTGTGTATATATATATATATATATATATATATATATATATATATATATATATATATATATATATATATATATATATATATATATATAAAGAAAGTCCAGCGGGAGCACCAGCCTGGAAAGTGGGTGCAATATCCAAAGGGGGACAACGGCAATCCCCAATAGTATAATAGAGAAAGCAGGACTGCACTCCGAATTGTGATGAAAATCAAAGCAGTTTTATTCACCCATATTATGGCAAATCTTGCGACGTTTCAGCTCATACGAGCCTTTCTCAAGCATAGAGACAGTGAAAGTGAACACATATAAAGCGTTACAAAAAGTGTCACACCCATAAGGGTGTGGTTACAATCAACTTAAATTGCAGACATATGATACAAATATAAGGTGCATGTTTATCAAAGTGACTGGTGTCATACGTTCTATAATACCAGGATACAATCCCTTTTATACAGAACGAAACATATACAAAACTTTTGTTCCAATTAGAATAATATAATAGTGACAACATATGGAGCCCACATATACCATCACGTTCCCTGGGCGTCTCGATCTCCTCAGTGCGCATGACCAGGATGACGACATCGTGTGAATCTCAATATAAGAATAGTGCACATGCGCTCTGTAAAGTAACAACTAACGACACCATCTTTAGGGAGAATTGCCCTATATCTCCGTTCACATTCATCACATAGATAATAACTGGACCGAGTATTTACTCAAAACAGTGACTGTAGAACGGAATACATAGAGTGTGTGTAGCGGACCGCAGCAGGGGTCTCCTACAAATACCAGCATCAGGACCGGGATCCCCACCTCTTGGAAGGGACACCGGACCATGGGGACGTGTATGCCGGAGGGGGACATCTCCATGAACCCCGCCGACAGCCGTAACCCACTTGCTGGAAAAATGCGGTTATCCCTCACTATTGCAGAGACAGCAGCGCACTAAAACTTAATAGTATATCTCAAATGGCGCGTAGAGGATAGGACGCTGTAGTTGGTACTGGGCTGCATCGCTTCCAACAGGTTACAGTCCAGGGATCCAAATCCAACATTGTGAGATTAAAAACTCTAAAAAGGCAAAAAGAAATATAGATAAATTATTTTCAAAATACATATTCTATTGTAGTTACAATTGCATATAATTCTTTCACAATTCTCCCGCACTATTACATGTATGAGGAAAGTACATCACATACATATATGGAAAGCGAGGGTGAGCAACACATCAGCAGACATCTACCTGAACTCTACATTTAAGCCTCTGGGGTGCAAGCTATCCAAATCGTATATCCACCGCAATTCTCTTTTCTTCAAAATTGCTAAACGATCTCCGCCTCTTCTAGGAAGTACAACGTGGTCTAAAATCCAGCATCTCAGATCCCGCTCGGTATGCCCTAGGGATCTAAAATGTCTGGAAACTGGTAGATCAACACGTTTCTTTCTTATTGAATTCCTATGGTTGTTCAATCTCAGTTTTAATTCTGTGGATGTTTCACCAATATATATCAGGTCACAGGGGCATGCTAGCACATAGATTACATAAGATGATGAGCAATTTAGGTGAAATTTGATGGGGTATTCCTTATGTGTAGAGGGATGTATGAAGGATCTAGATTTGCATATATAGCGGCAATTGACGCAATTGAGACACGGATAGCAACCATGTCCCGACTGTGACAATGTTCGCTGTATAGTAATTTGCTTAGGGTCTACATCCGCTCTAACTAAATGATCCTTAATATTTTGACTTTTCCGATATGATAGGAGGGGAGGGGACTTGAGTTCAGGAACGTCTTTAATGGACCTGCCAAGGATGCTCCAATTATCCTTGAGGATACGTCCCATCTCCACACTGCACTCAGAGTATGTGGACATGAAAGGTATCCTCCGGATTCTTTGAGGGGTAGATGAAGTTTTTTTAGTATTGTTATATAAAATCTAATTTTTTTGTTTATCTAGCAATCCATGGGGGTAGCCGCGCTCTCTAAACGAGGCGGAGATCGTTTAGCAATTTTGAAGAAAAGAGAATTGCGGTGGATATACGATTTGGATAGCTTGCACCCCAGAGGCTTAAATGTAGAGTTCAGGTAGATGTCTGCTGATGTGTTGCTCACCCTCGCTTTCCATATATGTATGTGATGTACTTTCCTCATACATGTAATAGTGCGGGAGAATTGTGAAAGAATTATATGCAATTGTAACTACAATAGAATATGTATTTTGAAAATAATTTATCTATATTTCTTTTTGCCTTTTTAGAGTTTTTAATCTCACAATGTTGGATTTGGATCCCTGGACTGTAACCTGTTGGAAGCGATGCAGCCCAGTACCAACTACAGCGTCCTATCCTCTACGCGCCATTTGAGATATACTATTAAGTTTTAGTGCGCTGCTGTCTCTGCAATAGTGAGGGATAACCCCTCTATGACCGCATTTTTCCAGCAAGTGGGTTACGGCTGTCGGCGGGGTTCATGGAGATGTCCCCCTCCGGCATACACGGCCCCATGGTCCGGTGTCCCTTCCGAGAGGTGGGGATCCCGGTCCTGATGCTGGTATTTGTAGGAGACCCCTGCTGCGGTCCGCTACACACGCTCTATGTATTCCGTTCTACAGTCACTGTTTTGAGTAAATACTCGGTCCAGTTATTATCTATGTGATGAATGTGAACGGAGATATAGGGCAATTCTCCCTAAAGATGGTGTCGTTAGTTGTTACTTTACAGAGCGCATGTGCACTATTCTTATATTGAGATTCACACGATGTCGTCATCCTGGTCATGCGCACTGAGGAGATCGAGACGCCCAGGGAACGTGATGGTATATGTGGGCTCCATATGTTGTCACTATTATATTATTCTAATTGGAACAAAAGTTTTGTATATGTTTTGTTCTGTATAAAAGGGATTGTATCCTGGTATTATAGAACGTATGACACCAGTCACTTTGATAAACATGCACCTTATATTTGTATCATATGTCTGCAATTTAAGTTGATTGTAACCACACCCTTATGGGTGTGACACTTTTTGTAACGCTTTATATGTGTTCACTTTCACTGTCTCTATGCTTGAGAAAGGCTCGTATGAGCTGAAACGTCGCAAGATTTGCCATAATATGGGTGAATAAAACTGCTTTGATTTTCATCACAATTCGGAGTGCAGTCCTCATATATATGTGAGACACAGATTTAATCACCTGCTGTAATTATACACCACCTGGTCCTTAAATGGTTAAATGGGTTGTGTCACAAAACATTCTACATTTTTCAAACCAGCGCCATGAGCTGAATACTTTTTTAGTTGAACGCAATTAAAAATTTAGTATAGCCAGTGAGTTATTGAATAAAATGTATCTGTATAGCGCCACCTACTTCTTTGCTCTGTACCTTATTTTTTGTCCGTCTCACTGAGCTGGTCAAACATGCTCAGTTTAAATATTGAACTGCCATGGGCCATATTTTCTCTTAGAAGCTTTGGCAGTTACAGGAAGAGAACGGCAGAAGAAAGGACACGATCCCTGAGCTCCCAGGCTGAAGATAATCTAGCAGAGCAATGAATGTGGAGATCTCTGGATCCATGTGAGGTACAGGGCTGGTTCTAGCTTTGTGAGAATGGTATTGTTATGTACTATATGATGTCTGATTTTCATTTTTTACATCATGGCATAAACCCCTTTAAAGAACATAGGCCTCTTACCAAAACGGTCTAACTAGCATTGGTCCTGCCGTCCCTAGTCGCCACATCCAATGCATTGCTAGGGCCAAGGCCAGATTCAGTTTGGATTAATATCAGTCTCTATTTTTTTTATTTTTTTTTAAACTGCATGTCCATAATATTATAGCCATTTTTCGGTAACAAATGGAAACCCTAATAGAGTATGTGAACTGTTGTATGCACCAACCAAAGCAGGAGCAGGGAAGAGACTACTGGAAGACAACTACAAGGCTGAAATCTTTAAACTCCACATACGTGACTGTGTAAGTTCCTGTCCCCATTCACAGAAAGAAAAGCAGCTCTAGATACAAAGGGCCCTCTTACACAGCCACTATCGAGCACCGGTCAGCCATATTCAAGCAGATCAGTGCTCATTTTTTTCATCATGTTGTTTTCAGGTACAAATATTTTTTTTTTATATATATGTCAAAAAGCAATGAAGGGGCACACTCAAAAGGGCTCACTTGAAAAAGCAATGATAGACACTTTAATTAACCTAAAAACAGATCCCCTAAAAATGTACTTAAAATATAGGCTGAATACAGATATATGACCTCTATGCATATAGGATTGAGTCCCGTGTATCAGTACACCCGTCCCAGGGAGATTCCTGTAGCAAGTTTGTCGGCTAAGACCCATACTAATCAATAGAGAGGTGGTGCATATATGCCGGCTATATATCACTAAAATGTGGCACGTGTGTCAGTATACCGCAACCAAATGTAGATCTATGGACGTGCAGCACCTGTATAGGTGTAATGAAGGCTGTATAGCACTAAATGCCAATAACTTCCGATCGTTCTCAGTCAAAGTCCAATTGATATAAGCGGCAACACTCACAGTTGATAACACCGCCAAAAGTCACTTTGTGCATTCACAATGCCACAATGGATGATCCCCAGGGGCTGGGTCTTACCCGTCTTCACTGCCTCTGATGCAGCGCTGATTCCAGGCGGCCGCACACCAGCGGCGTCCCACGTGGTGTGCTAGACCTTGGCGTGGCGTCCCACGTGACCTGGTTGCTTAGGAGACCGAGTGAAGCTGGGATGACGTTACCAATCAGCGACCGCTTGCTATGAATCCGGACAAAACTTCCTCTATCTTCTTTATTTATTGCAGGTATTCAGTGCAACGCTCACTCCTCACGCCAGACGCGTTTCGAGGTGCTGTACCTCATCTTCAGTGGCCAACTGAGTGAGCGTATCCTCACTCTTATATACGGGACAACTACTCCCATAATCCTTCACATTATCATGCATTCACTAAACACCGGAGTGGACCAGGGTCATATTCCTTCTTCATATCAAATTCCCTTACTACCTAATATAGAATTAGCCCATCCTACTACCATCATCTTGTACAAGAAATATCAGTGCCTCCATAAATAAAACATGTGTATGTATATATATATATATATATATATATATATATAAAACATAAATCAAACATATATAAAATTGTATAAAAAGATATATATAAAAATATACAATACTGTATACATTCCCTAAAAAAGGATCTGGAGAAAAACGCAAGGTCATCTAGTAACCTGGCAAAAAAACGCATCTGGGTGCCGTATATGGATGGATTCATGCTGCCCCATGCAGGTAACCACCCTGTAGACACTGAAAGGACATATCCATATTCGACCAACATGTCGACATATGGACCACAAATGTAGTCCAAACTATACGTTACTTCACAGGGACCCTCTGAATATGGAGATTCCCGGTCCCCAAAAGAAAGTGAGGATGGTATAGAAATGTGATGTAAAAGGGAAAGTTGTCCGACAGGGAGGGGAAATCGGGGTGTCGATAGACGACCAGACACAGATGTCCCATCACCACCGGGCAACCCTCCCACTCCTCACAGGAAACCAAAGACCTCCATTTCAGCGTTCAAGCCCCTCGGTACCATCGTGTCATATTCAAAAATCCTTCGCGATTCCTGTCTGGACATGTGCGCTATATGGTTCCCCCCTCTCCAGAGCTTTTAACCTTCTCAATCGCCGTAAATCTTAAACCGGTGGGGTCACAATTATGTATTAACTTAAAATGTCTCGACACTGAATGTGTGTCCAGCCCCTTCTTGATGTTTGAGACGTGTTCCGCTACCCTCTTTTTGAGGGTTCTTTTTGTTCTCCCTATATATTGCTTTCTGCAACTGCATTCCAGCATGTAGATAACATCCGTGGAATCACATGTCAAACATTCCTGTATCTCAAGACTAAAGGAGTTGACCGTTGACTCCACCTTAGTGGTCTTCCTAGAGAACGTAGTAATTCTACAATTGGAACATCTGCTACATCTAAAAAAAAAAAAACACTAACCGCCAACCAGTTTTCTTTACTCAAACTCCTTTTTCCTTTTCACAGTTGGGGCTACTTTTCCCGCCAAGTTTCCTGCTCTTGTATACGTGATCTTTGGGGTCTCACTCAAAAGGGTACCTATAAGTTTATCATTTAGTAGGTGACCCCAATGTCTCCGTATAATGCTTTCCATTGTCCTATATTGGGAATTAAATGGAAGAACCATTCTCAAGGTTTCATCTTGTTGTTGGGGGGTACTGACAGAGAAAAAAATCCTTCCTTTCCATTTTTTTCACCTTTTCTAGTGAACTGTCTATTACCTGCACTGGATAATCCCTTTCTAGTAGTTGTTGTCTCAAACAGGCAGCTTCATCCTCAAATTTGCCCTCTTCAGTACAATTCAGTTTTTAATCTCTGAAATTGACTGGTAGGGACATTAGTGAGCCAACGTGGGAGATGGCAGCTTGAAAACCTGATAAAACTGCTTTTAGTTACTGGTTTGAAGTACGTGTTGCAACATAGTTTGTCCCCATGCACACATCTCCAAATCAAGAAACTCCACTCTTACTTTGCTTATGTTAGGGCTCAATACTAAGTTCCTCTCATTGATGTTAATATTCTTTAGAAACAAATCCAAAGATTCAGGTGTGTCTCACCATATGAACAAAATATCATCGATATATATCTCCGCCATAGCACCAGACCCGCCCCCAGCCTTGGCATAATGACTTCCACTTCCCACTGGACCAAAAATAAATTGACATAGCTGGGGGCGAATCTGGTGCCCATGGCGGTACCGGTACGTTGAACATAAAATTCACGCTCAAACGAAAAATAATTGTGGGCAAGTATGTATTTCACTCCACCTAATAAAAATTCCAACTGCTCAATCAGCAGACTGGTGTCCCCCGACAGTTGTTCATAGAGCGCCTGTACACCCTGAGTGTGATCAATCACTGTGTACAGTGATCCGACATCTAGAGTCCCCAGAATCCACTTGTCTTCCAATTTGTTTCCAGGCATTTTATAATATCTGTGGTGTCCCGAATATAAGATGGCATCCGTTTCACATAGGGTTGCAACCACTGGTCTATATATTTTGATAGATTACAAGATATAGACTCTATCCCCGATACAATCGGACGCCCTGGGGGCGACTTCATGTCTTTGTGGATTTTGGGGATGCAATAGAACATCGGAATTCTTTTTTCTGTCTCCAAAATGAACCTAGCTTCCTGGTTAGAGAGAAAACCTGCTTCTATCCCTGTATTGCAATATTCCTTTAGTGTCTTATAATATGTATGCGTCGGATCCCCTTTCAATTTTTGTGTCTTCCACTTGGTCCTTAGGGTGGGACTTGTAGATGAGCACCTTATCTCATACGGCGAGAGGTTGAGCCGCTGAGCTTTCTGGTTATATTTCTTTAATATATATCTTTCAAGAAAGTTTAGATCAATTCTTCTTATACAAAGCTTCAAAGCCATGCACTGACACAGTGTTAAAAAATTACAGTAATTCAGGTTACTGCAGCCACCACTAGAGGGAGCCTATAGCATACTGTGCCAGTACTGACTTCAATATACAAACAGTATGCAGCAGGCACCCATTAATTCAGGACTAACTGGATGTTACTGTATACCCAGCCGAACCATAAATCTCACTTACCTCTATCTAATGAAGCTTTATTTAATACAAGGGCATCCTCAATGTCATAACCACTGTAACTCATCACCGCCACAGTGGCGTTCTGTCCAGCGGGAAGTTTTTCAAAGTCTATAAGCTCAATAGTCCTTGTCTTCACCATCGGCCTTTGAGGATATGCCAGCAAGTACATCAATGTGTCGATTCTATTCCTCTGGTTGTATCCAATAGTCCCTAAAGACAAAATATAACCAAAGAAATAGTAAAAATCATATTCAACATTTGTAGTGCAAAAGACCAAGAATCAAAGCAGCCACAAGCCAATAAAAAGTCTACTGCCCTGATAGTTCTGCAAAAGCTGTAGATTCGGTATAGGGCTGTGCGATTTTACAAAAAAAAAAAATATATAATTTTGGGTTATTTTCAAATTAGGAAAAATTATTTTGTTTTATATATTTTTCTTGATTATTTTTATTTAGCTCTTTCTGGCGAAAACTAAAATTTTCTTTCTAATTGTAGTTTTTAGTGACACATTTTGGTGTACATATAACTAAGGCTACTTTCACACTTGCGTTCGGAGCGGATCCGTCTGGTGTCTGCACAGACGGATCCGCTCCTAAAAGGCAGACGATGGGATCCGTTCAGAACGGATCCGTCTGCATTATATTTTAGAAAAAATTCTAAGTGTGAAAGTTACTCAGACGGATCCGTCCTGACTTTACATTGAAAGTCAATGGGGGACGGATCCGTTTGAAAATTGAGCCATATTGTGTCATCTTCAAACGGATCCGTCCCCATTGACTTACATTGTAAGTCTGGACGGATCCGTTTGGCTCTGCACGGCCAGGCGGACACACGAACGCTGCAAGCTGCGTTCGGGTGTCCGCCTGCTGAGCGGAGGCCAAACGGTGCCAGACTAATGCATTCTGAGCGGATCCGCATCAACTTAGAATTAATTGGGGCAGTACGGATGCGTTCGGGGCCGCTTGTGAGAGCCTTCAAACGGAGCTCACAAGCGGAACCCCGAACGCTAGTGTGAAAGTAGCCTTATTGATTAACTTTTCCACAATTGTTGTTTTTTTTGTACTTTAAATTTATGATGTTCGCCGCGAGGTATGGGTCAGTAAGATTAAGATGATATCAAATATCTGTAGTCTAGTTTGTTCTTTTTACTACTTTTGCAGAATAATAGCTCATCTCATGCAAAAAAAAAAAAAGTTTTTGGGTGTTGTCGCATTCCAAGAGTCAGAATTAATTTTTCCGCCAATGTAGCCGCATATGGACTTTTTGCAGGACGAGGATATTTTGGTGTACATGGGACTTACTGATTAACATTTTTTTGTAGGTGGGCAGAAACAATTTCATTATGTTTTGTGTTTTTCCTTTTTCACAAGGCAGTGTAATAGCATGTCACCTTTATTATACTTGTGGTGTGGTTGTGGTGAACTTAGCATGATACCATAGATTTGTGTCAGGGATTTTACCACTTTTACTAAATAAAACCACTTTTTATGGAAAAAAAAAAAAGTTCTATTTATTTTTGTTTATACAAATACATTTATTAACCTTTAATTATTCTTTTTACCCTCACTAGGGAACATTGTTTTTATAATTCACCTTGTAACAGTGACAGGCCGTATATTAGGCTGTTTCTGCAGCACAGTGTAAGGGTGTATCCACACGACCGTAAGGCCTCTTTCACATGGGCGTCATGTTTTTGGCCCGGATAAGATGCGGGTGCGTCGCGGGAAAATGTGCGATTTTTCCGCGCAAGTGCAAAACATTTTAATGCGTTTTGCACGCGCGTGAGAAAAATCGGCATGTTTGGTACCCAAACCCGAACTTCTTCACAGAAGTTCGGGCTTGGGATCGGTGTTCTGTAGATTGTATTATTTTCCCTTATAACATGGTATTTTTTTAACTCACCTTAATCCACTTGTTCGCGCAGCCCGGCTTCTCTTCTGTCTTCTTCTTTGCTGTGCAGTAGGAAAAGGACCTGTGATGACATCACTACGCTCATCACATGATCGTCACCACAGGTCATTTTCCTCCTGCACAGCAAAGAAGAAGACAGAAGAGATGCCGGCTGCGCGAACAAGTGGACTAAGGGGAGTTAAATTTTTTATATATTTTTTTTTAACCCCTCCAGCCCTATTGTACTATGCATTCTGTATTAAGAATACTATTATTTTCCCTTTTAACCATAATAATGATCAGGTCCCAATCCCGATCGTCTCCTAGCAACCGTGCGTGAAAATCGTACCGCATCCGCACTTGCTTGCGATTTTCACGCAGCCCCATTCACTTCTATGGGACCTCCGTTGCGTCAAAAACGCACAAAGAGGAGCATGCTGTGATTTTCACACAACGCACAAGTGAAAATGAATGGGTCCAGATAGTGCGGGTGCAATGCGTTAACCTCTCACATGGCACCCGCGCGGAAATCTCGCCCGTCTGAAAGAGCCCTAAGTGATTTGCGGTCCGCATATTGGGGGTCCACAAAACACGGAAGGCGTCCGTGTGCGATCCGCAATTTGCGGAACGGCATGGACAGCCATTGATAACTGCCTATTCTTGTCCACAAAATGGATTTTTGCGGACCGCGGAATGGAGCAACGGATGCGGACAGCACTTGTTGAATTGAATGGGTCCGCATCCAAGCCGCAAAAACTGCGGCTCGGATGCGGACCAAAACAGTCGTGTGCATGAGGCCTAAAGATATACTGTCATGGCAGGCCTAAGGGCCTTGGTTAGGCCCCTGGCTGCTGTGGCAATGCATTGGCTCCCTGTGACTGGGTTTGTGGGGGATTAATGGTGATAAGGAGCCTCTGTGTAACTGCCTAGACGCCGTGGTCACTACTGACCGCAGCATCTAGGGAATTAAGTGGCCAGCACTGGAGTTAACTCTGATGCCGGCCATTACAGCAGGAGCACGGCTACTGTCAGTGCTAGGCTCCTGCAGTGATCTGAAGCGCAATATCAGCGCAGCCTGTGTGGGGTCTTTTCAGTCCCTGAAGGAATCCTATAAAGCAAAATATATATTCTCTTAACAAAATATTAGCAAATTATTATTTAAAGGATCACTCCAGCTAGGTGTGCAACCACAGAAGTTCAAAAGTGTCGAAACCTGGATATGCAAATGGTTCAAAATAGTAGCCCTCAAATGCATACTTACCGCCATTATAGTTGGAGAATTTGGGGCATGCAACCCCCAACCCCAAACTTACTCAAGAAAGTCTACTTATGTACAGGACCTACCTGTTTATGGGTTGAGCTTACATATGCCCATTTTAACACAGGACAGCCTGAATTTGCAGGGACAGTCTCTGAAAAATTGGCAACTATGCAAATGGCCCTCTTTTTACAAGTCATTAAAATGTTTATTCAGATTGGTTTCAGTAGTATTTATTACTATGGGAACAAGACATTTAGCTGCCATTATCCCATTGGTGCAGAGGGTTTTCAAAGATTCCTGGATGACAACTTTGCTTAGATATATAAAGGAAAGAGTGTGGCAAATAGACAACTTGTGAGCTGTTCAGGACTCTAGGAAAGGTAGGGAGTGCCGTATGGGAGGTCATATTGATAGATAGATATGAGACAGATAGATCATAGATAGGAGATACACCGCTTGTCCAAAGAAAAAAGTCGCCACCTGGATTTAACTAGGCAAATAGTTATGAGCCTCCTATTGGGTTATTGCTGCATGGGCGATTATCTTTCCGCTGGGAACAAGTTATTTAACCCCAACTGGTGCAATGAGTTGCTTCTCATTTCTAAAATAACTATGTCGAAAGACACATCTCGTGGTCGTGGAAAAGACGTTCGTCTGCATCAAGCAGAGAAAACATCAAAGGAGATTGCAGAAACTACTAAAATTGGGTTAAGAACTGTCCAACGCATTATTAAAAACTGGAAGGATAGTGGGGACCCATCGTATTAGAGGAAGAAATGTGGGGGGGGGGAATCCTGAATGATCATGATCGGCGATCACTTAAACGTTTGGTGAAATCAAATCGAGGAAAAACAGTAGAACTCAGGGCTATGTTTAATAGTGAAAGTAAGTGTATTATCACACGCACAATGTGAAGGGAACTGAAGGGATTGGGACTGAACAGCTGTGTAGCTGTAAGAAAACCACTAATCAGTGAGGCAAACCAGAAAAAAAGGCTTCAATTTGCTAGGGAGCATAAAGATTGGACTCTGGAGCAATGGAAGAAGGTCATGTGGTCTGATGAGTCCAGATTTACCCAGTTCCAGAGTGATGGGCGCATCAGGGTAAGAAGAGAGGCAGATGAAGTGATGCACCCATCATGCCTAGTGCCTACTGTACAAGCCTGTGGGGGCAGTGCTATGATCTGGGGTTGCTGCAGTTGGTCAGGTCTAGGTTCAGCAACAGTATCTTCTCCAAGAATGAGGTCAGCTGACTACCTGAACATACTGAATGACTAGGTTATTTCTTCCCTGATGGCACGGGCATATTCCAAGATGACAATGCCAGGATTAATTTGGCTCAAATTGTGAAAAAGTGGTTCAGGGAGCATGGGACATCATTTTCACACATGGATTGGCCACCACAGAGTCCAGACCTTAACCCCATTGAGAATCTTTGGGATGTGCTGGAGAAGGCTTTGCGCAGCAGTCAGACTACCATCATCAATGCAAGATCTTGGTGGAAAATTAATGCAACACTGGATGGAAATAGATCTTGTGACATTGCAGAAGCTTATCGAAACAATGCCACAGCGAATGCGTGCCGTAATCAAAGCTAAAGGCGGTCCAACAAATTTATTAGAGTGTGTGACCTTTTTTTTTTGGTGGCGACTTTTTTTTTGGACAGGTAGTGTAGATAGCTAATAGATAGGAGATAGATAGATAGTTGTAGATTATAAGCCCTCACGGGCAGGATCCTCTCCTTCTGTACCAGTCTAACTCGTCTTGTTTATGATTAGTGCAATTGTCTGTATTATGTATGTATACCCCTTTTCGTATGTACAGCGCTATGGAATGAATGGCACTTTAATAATAAATAATAATGATAATAATAATAATAGATAGAAAATTATGAGAAAGATAGATAGATAGATAAATAGATAGATCGACATGAGATAGATAGATCGACATGAGATAGATAGATAGATAGATAGATAGATAGATAGATAGATAGATAGATAGATAGATTATATGAGAAAGATAGATAGGAGATAGATATGAGATAGATAGATATGAGATGGATAGATATGAGATAGATATGAGATAGATAATAGATAGGGGATATATAGGATAGATATTACATATAAAATATATTTATATTTACTTATTAAATGCATTCCATATTTAATAGTTCAGTGCTTTGCATGTAGCTGTAAAAAGCCAAGTCCCAGCATACTGATGTGATTAGCCCACCACAGAACAACACAAGGGGTTCTAGATGGTTTCAGGTCATAACATGTCAGATGTTTGGTATTGTTAGGCTGAAAATTCCTCCAAAACATTTTATAGCCGTAGAAAATGACTGAGATTATTACGCAGGTGATTTCCAAACAACAAAAGGTCCCAAGCACAAAGCACTTTATCCGGAGCAGTGAATGCAGCGCGTTTTGGTGGTTTAATAACACAAAGAAACACAAAAAATTGATAAAGGTCGAGTCTAATGAAACCAACATCGAGCCAAAGAAATTGGCATACTACATTATATAGAGGTCTGCTAACCTGGGGCTCTCCAGATGCTGTGAGACTACAACTCCCAGCGTGCACTGACTACGTTGTGTGTCAGGAATCTAACGCCATACTGAAATATGCAACCTGCGGCTCTCCACTGTTGCTCACACACACTGCATTTATAGTGAAATTCATTTGATACAGCACAGAACTGTAATATAATAATATAACATTTCAAGAGACCATAAGCAAAAGACAGAGCAGAGAGAAGCACCTAGGAAATTTCTCTTAAGGGCTCATTCAGACCACTGGAGTATTTTGCGGATCCGCAAAACACGGATTTGCGCAACCGCACATGGCTGGCACCTTCATAGAAAATGCCTATTCTTGTCCGCAATTGCAGACAAAAATTGGACATGTTCATCTTTTTTTCTGTGGCCCCAGAATGGAAAACTGTGTGCTGTCCGCATCTTTTGCGGCCCCATTAAAATGAATGGGTCTGTACCTGTTCATACAGCTGTGTGAATGGGCCCTAAAGGGAATCTGTCACCGGCAACCTTCCTATCCGTAGCCTTCCTATCCATAATATGAAAATTAGGCATTTGTTGCAATAAGGGTGTCGTCATTGCTCCACTCATTTCTGTGGCCAGCACTTCACTCTCTGTTCTGACAGGGCCCGGCAGGGGTAAAGCAGCCAGGAAGGGGCTGGGCACAGAAATGAGAGGAGCTGGGTGCAACAACGGCAATGGTGACGCCCTAATTGCACCAAAGACCTAATTTTCATACTACAAATAAAAAGATCATAACTCAGGAACAGCACCTCAGAACATCAAAAGACAGCGCTGTGTATCTATACATTTGGTTAAGAACGTCCCTGGTGACAGATCCCCCTTAAAGAACAAATGTTTTAGCATCATATTGTACATTAACAGCACTTTTCTATAGACCACCAATAACCCAGGATGTGTGACAACCTGGAACATTTTAAAGGCACTTACTAATGTATTGTTATTGTCCATATTGCTTCCTTTGCTGGCTGGATTCATTTTTCCATCACATTATCCACTGCTCGTTTCCATGGTTACGACCACCCTGTAATCCAGCAGCAGTGGTCGTTTTTGCACACTAGAGAAAAAAGCACTAGCCTCTGTGCGCTCCCACAATCCCAGCACTTTTTCCTATAGTGTGCAAGCACGACCACCCCTGATGGATTGCAGGGTGGTCGTAACTATGGAAACGAGCAATGTATAATGTGTTGGAAAAATGAATCCAGCCAGCAAAGGAGGCAATATGGACAATCCCAATACATTAGTAAGCGCCTTCTATTAACTTTCTCTACATGATAAATGCTTTTTGCTAAAGCGAGACAACCCCTTTATGTCCTATTAATGCCGGATTAAAAGAAACTTCTCTTTCCAATCTATCTAATCTCCTTTTCTCCAACAATAATCCAGAAAAACTTAAATAACTAAAAATGTGAATATAATTTTTACACATGTATATCTATATGACAGACAGAAAAATCGGTTGATCGTTAGCAGATGAATTGACAAGAGATATCAAATCCATAGATAATATCTGTCAGATATAAATATGAGAGACAGATACATAGACAGACAGACAGCTATGAGACAAGTAGAAAGATAGATAGATAGATAGATAGGAGATGGATAGATAGATAGATAGATAGATAGGACACAAATATTATATAGATTAGCTCTTGTCCAGGGGCTCTGTCTGGCAGTGCAGATATTCTAGTAAATGGGACTGAACTGCAATATCAGACAAAGCCTGCGGACAACAGTGGCGCTGCATCCCACACACAAGCTGCATATACACAGGGTATATCCCTGTCCTGATGCCCCAGTTCTCTGTATTCATTCCTTTGTGACATATTCCTACTCGTTGGGCGTCTGGTGCCATCTTTCCTTTTCTTTAGTGAGGTTTTTATCTTTATTCAGGTGTTTCGTAATAAACAGAAACAAAGGCCTTTTTTTTATTGCTTAAGATATCTTGCAGCCTTTGTATCCTGACCATGGACAGTAACGTCAGCGCATTGTATCCAAGGAGCTAAATGTGCAGGACCCGGGGTCAGAACAGCTGAATACACCAACCTCAGAAAACGGAGACAATGAATTGCAAATGACACTCCAAACAAAAAAAGAGAGGGAGAAGAAAAATCTCATTCATGGGGAAGACGACAAAAGGCCTGTGCGAGGCTGAATTGGCTTTCTGTCCACACTGATCCTGTCTGACTGTGTGTGGCAGGAAACTAAATGTTTTCCAGCGAAGAAAGGCAAAAACTGGGAGACCCCCGAGTTTCTTCTTGCACCTGAAAATCTGCATATGAGGGATGAGTCTGGTGTCCGGTTTTACGAGCAGCTCAGGCTATTATCTTATAGGTCATTGCCGGCAGTGTTCCTATCACAATCACCTTATTGGGAAATCATCATATAACTATTTATAAGGACTATGCATGGATAATATTTGTAGCATAAAAAAATTCCATTCTGATATCAAGCTGGAAACAATACAGAGATAAGCAGTGTGCGCTGCTTATCTCTACGTGCAGGATCCATCTATTGTGTGAAACAATGACTTCTGTGTTGTATTCCATCTTTACTAAAAGAGGTTCTTCAGCAGCTGCAGTGTGCACTATACTGAACTTTATACAAGCTGCTGCAGGACACCTGGGCGCGCGCCCGAGCCGCCGCAGGACACCTATAAAAACACACTCCAGCTATTAGTTTGCTTAATCTAAGACTGGATTTCACGCCAGAATTGTGATGCAATTTTGGTGCATCTTAGGGCCTGCCCCTTGCCCACTAAGATCTGCTCCTTTCCCATAAGTCTCCACTTTGAGTCATTTGCATTTGCCGATCCGGCAGGCTGTTCCGACCTGCATGCAGCGTTTTTTGTTGGGCCATTCTATGCCGGAACCGCCAGCCGGCAGTGAGAAATAAGCCTTATTAAATCACCTGGTTGATCTAAATTGAGTCAATATATGTCATTTTTAGATTCTAAACACAGACACAGTAATTTGGGCCGGAGACGAAAACTGAAACGGCGCACCCCCCCATGCCAATTTCTTAACCTAACCCCTTTGCCACAATGAAAGCGCTCATGGCTCACAGCCCTTTTGCTACCCCCTCTTCCCCCTTTATGGTGCTGCCTGAGGCGATCGCCTCACCTGGCCTCATTGGTGGTGCACCTCTGCCTTTATATGCCTGTATGTCACACTCAAACAAAATATACCAGCAATCATAATCTTACCCATTGCTTGTTTTCCCATAGCACATTGATAAGTGTTTCTTGGGGACTGGTTGTGATGCGGGTACGGGATGAGTCCAGCACAAACCCCAAGCAAAGTAAAGGGCTCAATCTCTAAATGGGTGGTGTGCCTAAAAAACACAAACATACATTACTATCAAGTATAAAAGCATCATACAAATACCAATCATTTCTGAAATAAAATACAACATGGGTTATATATCGAGCTGTCTTACCAGAGGATATCTCAACTTAAAGGGGATGTCCAGAATTACAGAAAACTTGGCTACTATCCCTCAGAAATAGTGCCACATCTTACCACTAGGGTTGTGTTTGGTATTGCAGCTCAGCTCCTATGAGGTGGATAGGCCTGAGCTGCACTGCCACAACAGACACTTAGGTTGGCCTAATAGGTACTGAGTGCTGTACTCAGCTGGATTACAACATGCCCCATCCTTTTTAACTTCCTTCCAGGGGTGCTAGGCAGCCACTTATTCCTCTTTCCCTACTGACGAAGCTGAGGATGCACGTGTATGAGGGTTGGGAAGGAAAGGAGTTGGCTGAATGAGTGTTTGGCCAAAGAATCTTTGGTCAAAAAAATGTGCTATCAACATAGGTGTCCCCTAGCTGCAGAGAGTAATGCCTTTGAGCTCCCCTGTATTCATTCGCTCTTGTTACAGTAAGGCCCCTTTCACACGGGCGAGTATTCCGCGCGGATGCGATGCGTGAGTTGAACGCATTGCACCCGCACTGAATCCCGACCCATTCATTTCTATGGGGCTGTTCACATGAGCGGTGATTTTCACGCATCACTTGTGCGTTGCGTGAAAATCGCAGCATGCTCCTCTTTGTGCGTTTTTCACGTAACGCAGGCCCCATAGAAATTAATGGGGTTGCGTGAAAATCGCAAGCATCCGCAAGCAAGTGCGGATGGGGTTAGATTTTCACGCACGGTTGCTAGAAGGCGATCGGGATGGAGACCCGATCATTATTATTTTCCCTTATAACATGGTTATAAGGGAAAATAATAGCATTCTGAATACAGAATGCATAGTACAATAGGGCTGGAGGGGTTAAAAAAATAAATACATTTTTAACTCACCTTAGTCCACTTGTTCGCACAGCCCGGCATCTCTTCTGTCTTCTTTGCTGAACAGTACCTGTGGTGAGCATTCATTGCAGGAACAGGACCTGTGGTGACGTCACTCCGGTCATCACATGGTCCATCACATGATCTTTTACCATGGTGATGGATCATGTGATGACCGGAGTGACGTCACCACAGGTCCTGTTCCTGCAATGAATGCTCACCACAGGTCCTGTTCAGCAAAGAAGACAGAAGAGATGCCGGGCTGCGTATTTTTATTTATTTTTTAACCCCTCCAGCGCTATTTTACTATGCATTCTGTATTCAGAATGCTATTATTTTCCCTTATAACCATGTTATAAGGGAAAATAATACAATCTACAGAACACCGATCCCAAGCCCGAACTTCTGTGAAGAAGTTCGGGTTTGGGTACCAAACACGCGGAATTTTTCTCACGCGAGTGCAAAACGCATTACAATGTTTTGCACTCGCGCGGAAAAATCGCGCGTGTTCCCGCAACGCACCCGCACATTTTCCCGCAACTCCTGTCTGAAAGAGGCCTAAGGTTTCTACAAAGTAGCAGCTCATGTCTCTTTGCGCCATGACAATTTTTTCCATTGGCAGGACCATAAATATCCACCCATGGTAAAAAAATATTTAAAATGGTAAAGGGAAAGGACATCACGTGACCCAATTTAAAATGGCTGTTCAACTACAAAAAGTTAGGATAGGGGATAAGTGTGTGATCGGAGCGGGTCCGACCGCTGGGGCACATAATGATAACTAGATGGAGCGGTGGACACGCATGTGTGCCCAAGCTTCATTCAATTCTATAGGGCCGCTGGAAATAGCAGAGTCTAAGTGCTCAGATATCCAAGGTAGCCCCATACAGTTGAATGGAGCAGCAGCACACATGTACTCCGCACCATTCCCAAGGGGGTATTATGGACTGCGAGGGCTCCAGCAGTCGGACACCCGTCAATCACACACTTATCATGGATAAGTTGCTGTAATGGGACAACCGCTTAAATTTGCAGAGTTATACATTTCAGTCCACTTCATGGATTGATATAGGAGTTACATTAACGTACAAATCACATAACTAGGACAGATTTTTGTGAAACCTTTGAAAGAAAAGACATGAAAACACGATAACTTCACCTTAAGGATAAAAAGGTAACTTACTTGCTTATGGAGTGTTCATACAGGGATATGTAACAGTCATTCTCTTCATTCACATCCAAATATTCCACCAGACTTTCATGTAGAAAATCCTCAAAGCTCCTGCAAATGGTCAGTGAAATAATGAGGACCAAGTCCTGGCACTCACATAATTACATCCCCAATCCCAGGAGCAGTCACCTGCTGAAGTCGTCTGCCAGGCACAAGGAGTCAGACACTTCGAGAGAACCAGCTTTAGTCCTCCTTATCACTTTAAAGGGAACCTGTCAGCAACTTTATGCTGACCTCACTCTGGGCAGCATAAAATATAGGCATAAATGCTGATTTCAGCGGTGTGTCATTTATGAGCTAAAAGTAAGTGGTTGCTGAGAACCAGCATCACAATCATTGCAACACAGCCCTTGAAAAGAGTCAAATCTACCTGAGAAGAGTCCTGGTTATTCATAATCTCCTGCTCTCTCACCCATCTGCTGATGATTGGCAGTTCTCTCCTAGAGAGAAAGGGAGAAAACTAGGTAGAAGACTGTCAGTCATCAGCAGGTGGGCAGGAGAGCAGGAATTCATGAATAACCAGGACTCTTCTCAGATGGCCGTGACTTTTCCAGGCCCAGTCTGCAATGATTGTGATGTTGGTTCTCGGCAACCACTTACTTTTAACTTATAAATGACAGAGCGCTGAAATCAACTCACCCGTCTCTACTTTATTCTGCCGTTAGTATGGGCACCATAACGTTGATGACAGGTTCTCTTTAAGAGCACCTCTATACTCTTGATGATATTACTTCTCTCTCTCTTAATATGTACCTAAGAATTCCAAATCCTGGTATTATCCCTCACTTTGTTCTACTCGACAATTACTTATTCAATACCCTTTGTCATTTCTATAACTGCATATGCCGATTACAAAGTGAAACACACTGAGGGGCATTTATCAAGACTGATGTTCCCATAATCTCCTTGCGCTGGAATGAAATGCACCTAGTTTATTAGGAGGGAGATACATATTAATAAATTAGGCACATGGCTGGCAGTCTACGCCAGTTTTTGCTGCAAGTTATAGAAAACCCCACGAGCTGCACTAAACCCCTCTCGGCTAAGCCCCACCCTTTAGAAAAGTGTCGAAAAGGTTAAAAACTCACAATTTATGGTGTACATATTTTTTGTGCCATTCTAGTGGAGTAAATACCTTAGTGAATGTCCCTCATCATGTAAAGTTATACACAACTCTTCCTTGTATAATGTATTAGGGTATATAGACATCACAGAGGGGGAGTATCAGCGGCTTCTGCATTACATCAGCGGCTATTCATTAGAATGGCAGCCATTTAATACAAGCCGCTGCAGGGGAACTGTAGGGATGGCTGCAGCTACCCCTGCCAAACTCGTCCCCCAAGAACAGCTGACCACCCGATTGCCATGCTGGCTTCATTTATAGATGGGGTTTGTCAGGATAAGTCTCACACATGGGAAAAGGAAGCAACAGCTCACCATGCTTAGCATGTGCTAGGCTCCAGTGTGGTTTGGCCAGAATGACTATAGCTGGCTTTTACACTTTGGATGCCTGTTGGCTAAAAGAACCCCCAAACCCCAACCCTCAGGCAAGTGTGCCTGGCCAAAGGATTGGAAGAGTGGAGTACGGGCTCTATTAGACTGAAAAATTTTCGGGCCAATTATTGGAAACGAGCACTCATAGGAATTAGCCCATACATTGCATTGGCCTGTGTAATAGGCTGATGCAAATGTGCAGCGATGGGCATGTTTATTTTTCCACCGCCAATTGCCAGGCTCGAAAATCAGGCAGCCAAGTAAGGCCCTAAGCCTCCGTCAGACATGTCTGGTGGCGGCTTAGCTCCCAGAGAACAAACGCATCAGCATGTTGAAATCCAACAGCCCGATCCGTCTCTCCCCCAACATCTGCCATTGGGAGAAAGTCCTAACACTACACAACAGTCCTAGACCTATCTCTACTCCATATCTTATGCATTTACTATCCACTACGTGGCAGCACTATGCCAAAGCATGGTCCTATTGTCATACCTAAGACATAGCCAGGGCAATGTCTGGGCAGTTTGCCCTACCGCAGGGAGACAGGTGGCATTACATCAGGAGGAAAACCTGCATAAGGCAAGTCTTCCACAAATATTGGGGCACTGATCTTTAGTGATTGTCTAATTTATAATAAACTATTGTAACTGGTTTTACTACTAACCTGTAGCCTTGGGACAGTTCCTGGATGTGCCTGTTGGTCACCATCGGTCTTTGTTTTTTAACAATAATGTAGGGTCTGTAAGAAATGAATATGAAAGCAATGGATAGCAATATTTCATTTTACCCATACATGCAGACAACCAACTAGAGGAGAAGTGAATCTGGTAAAGTAGGTGTATAATACAAGACCATCTTGTTATGTGTAGTCCCATCCAAATAAACGTGGACACCAAAGCCGCCAGATCTGGTTGATGGACATAAATATGGCATGATTCCACCTTTTGCTGTTATATTGGCTTCCTTCTTCTGGGAAGGAACACTACTAGATGTTAGAACATGGCAGCCACAAGATCATTAGTGAATTCATGTACTGACCATGGATTGGCTTGCATCTCTATATGATTCTGTCAGACTTCTCTGCACTGCATGCTTTCCAATGAACAACTTCTGACTACCAGAACAACCTGAAATATATGACCCATGTTCTTGGTTTCCTCTAATCTAAGGAGAAGTATGTAGAGGTGGATGGAAACAGCTAAGCATGCTTGTATCTACTGTAGACAAGTCCATATTGTCTGCCCCAAAGAGAAGTGGGTAAATGTAGTGGTCCATGTAGATAGACAATGCCCCTCCCCACCATTTATCATTCATTATTTTACATTTTTGGTTAAGGTTAGAAAAATGGGTAGGACATAGTTTTCTACAACTAAAAGGGCACAACATATTGAGAAGGAGGCACCTGAAATGAGAAACAGGTGTTCTCTGCTTTTACTTGATACCTGGAGACCTTCTCAGGCCCCACAGAATACAGATCTCTTCAGCTAGGAGGTGACCCTTAGTCTACTTTCACACTGGCGTTTTGGCTTTCTGTTTGTGAGATCCGTTCAGGGCTCTCACAAGCGGTCCTAAACCGATCAGTTTGCATTATAAATGGAAAAGGATCCGCTCAGTTTGCATCAGTTCAGTCTCCATTCCGCTTTGGAGACGGACACTAAAACGCTGCCTGCAGACGGATCCATCCTGGCACACAATGTAAGTCAATGGGGACGAATCCGTTTTCACGGACACAATCTGGCACAATAGAAAACGGATCCGTCCTCCATTGACTTTCAATGGTGTTCAAGACAGATCCGTCTTGGCTATGTTACAGATAATACAAACGGATCCATTCTGAACGGATGCAGACGGCTGTATTATCTGAACGGATCCGTCCATGATGGATCCGCACAAAAACGGCCTCTTGCACATGACCGTATGTGTTTCGCTGTATTTTGTGGTCCGTTTCTCACGGATCTGTTGTTCTGTTTTTTTGTTTCAGTTTCTATTCCGCATTTCCGCAAAAACATCTCCGTATGGTTTCCGTATGCGATCCATTTTTTGGGGATCGCAAACGGAAACAGATTTTTTTTTTTATCATTACTGTAATGTACTGTAATGTTTGTAAACAGTAAACTTGTGGGCAAAGTGGGCATGGATCCGCAAAAATACGGATGACTTACGGAATGCATACGGAACACATCTGTATTTTTTGCGGACCCATTGACTTAAATGGAGCGATGGAACGTTATTTGCGGACAATAATAGGACAAGTTCTACCTTTTAGCGGAACAGATATATGGAAATGGAATGCACACAGAATACATTCCGTTTTTTTTTTTGTTTTTTTTCGAAAAACCTCAAAAACGAAACGAAAAAAATACGTTTGTGTGAAAGAGGCCTTACCAGGAGAATACCCCTATCAGCTCAAAAACATATCCAATGCAAACAATCCCTTTAAAGCAGCAGTATTTTTGTACTACTCTACACCCAATTAAGGCCTCTTTCCCATGGGCGTGTTTGCCCCGTTGCCGTATTGCGGATCCACAATACACGGGTGCCGTTCCGTGGGCATTCCGCATCACGGATGCGGACCCATTCCCTTCAATGGGTCCGCAAATCCAGAGATGCGGAATGGTGCGGAACGGAACCCTACGAAAGTACCACGGAGTGCTTCCGTGGGGTTTCGTCCCGTACTTCTGTTCCGCAAAAAGATAGAACATGTCCTATCTTTTTGCGGAACGGCGGGTCACTGACCCATTCAAGTGAATGGGTCCGCGATCCGCTGCGGCTGCCCTACGGACTGTGCTCGTGCATTGCGGCCCGCAGCAGGGCCACGGGGCGCACACGCCTGTGGGAAAGAGGCCTAAAGTGAACGGGGTGGAGTTGCTAAACGACAGACAACATATAGATAAGAGTAGCGCTGTTTTTGGAGGGAAGCAGACATGTTTTTCTATCATACATCCATTTTCAAGGCAGAGGAAAGGTTTTACTTGAAAGAAGGTGGTGCTTGGTATAGTAATATTCCTAGCAACTACAGAGAAAACACTTTAAAATATCCAGACTGATAGTGAATGACTGCTCACTCATTGGAGGCTGCAATCTAGGTTGTACTTGCCCTATAATATAAACTTTACATTTAAGTGAATTTTGTAGCTTGGTAATATAAAAAAAGGCAAAAAATGTACTTAATTATAAAGAAGGGCTAGAATGAGGTGGCTCCACGGTCTGACTTAGTGGTAGCGGTGCTCTTGCTGTGCTTCACCCAGGCTTAAAATTGAAATAATAGCAGGCACTCGCCATTACAGCAGGATACACGTATAATTTATTAGGATCATAGAATATAAATAAAATGTAAAAAATAAAAATTAAAAAAAATTGAATAGCTATGCGTCCTCAGCTAGTTGACTGAATTAGCTGGATATATTGTATCTACTTTGATGGAGCAGCTCAGTAAAATTGATGGTTAACAGTCACTGTTGGTTTGATGCAATTGATAAGTTCCAACGTAGCAGTTATTTAAACAGAACAGTTCTGGATGTAATATTCATAATTCCATTGTTACAGAAAAGGTCCCCATGCTGAATATGCCAGATATGGTGATCAAATGATTGGTTATACACAGCGTAATGCCGACACCGGAGCCTGAAGTCACGTGGAGAGGTACGTCATCATACCCGGAAGTACACGCCGCCGGGAACCTTCGAGGAACGCTGACCTACGAGATTACACACCGCGCAGCACCCAGCTCCTACTACGAAACAACACCGAAGGAAGAAAGTATCTATACAGAGAACTCCATAAAGGGGAGGTCAGAACCAGAGGTAAGAGCAGTGCCATAGACCACGCGGGACGCCGCGTCCAGGCACATCCTCGAGACGACATCATAGTAACATACGGTGCATTACGGTGTGTATCATCCCCAGAAACCGTGAGTTACTCGAATAGACAAAAGGTGTAAAATTGTTCTGGAGATCTTCGTTTGCAGTGTCAAATCAGGCTCCGGTGTCTGCATTACGCTGTGTATAACCAATCATTTGATCACCATATCTGGCATATTCAGCATGGGGACCTTTCCTGTAACAATGGAATTATGAATATTACATCCAGAGCTGTTCTGTTTAAATAACTGCTACGTCGGAACTTATCAATTGCATCAACGAACCCACAAACCAACAGTGACTGTTAACCATCAATTTTACTGAGCTGCTCCATCAAAGTAGATACAATATATCCAGCTAATTCAGTCAACTAGCTGAGGACGCATAGCTATTTGATTTTATTAATTTTTTTTGACATTTTATTTATATTCTATTATCCTAATAAATTATATGTGGATCCAGCTGTAATAGCGAGTGCCTGCTATCATTTCAAAAAATGCACCTACCCTCCAACAAATCTACATGGAAACCAGAAATTCTGCATTTGGTTCTGGCAACAAGACATATGAGGCTTTTAGGGATGTCAGAACCCAAGTAAACCTTGGCAGCTCCTATTCTCAAATGTATGTGGGCAGTTTCTTCCATTGGTGCCAGATCCTTTGTGTGGGAGAACTATCCCGTACGTATAAACCTCAGGGGACCCCAGCTGTTCTAGACAGTACTGGGGCTTGCAGGACAACTAGCATAAGAGGGTCGGCCATATTGCTGAGGACTAGCAGATAACATGCATTGTGCCTGTAATTTGGCCCGCAGCTTATGACTGGTTCTATTGATATAAAACAGCTCTATTTAGCCTAATAAACTTGTATCTCCTGTCAATGAGGCGCACATGATGGTACGTGATTGATAGGCCCTCGCCAGGTGCAAACTGTTGCCATAGGCCCCTTTATTTCCTCCATACAATAGCATTACATTTTCCAGTTGAGTGATCCCTTTCAAAGAATTAGCTGCTCCCAAAGAAATATTAATTAGCGTTGGTAAGTTTCAGACGATTTTCCTTTGTAATTAAAGACATTTGTAAACGACACTATTTATCTAATCGATCCGACAATCCCACCAACCTCGTGCTGAGATAGTGACGTGATGGTAAAGTAATAGACTTATTTCATGTGGTCGCTTATGTCTAAACTTTACCATCATTTTATATAGTGCAGGGCCACCTGGAGTGTTCTTCTTGAGCTACCTGCTTCAAGAATACAATGCTAGAACCGAAAGTGCAACAGAAGTTGATATGGATGCATTTATATGCAATTTGGCTTCTGCTTTAAAGGGTAACTGTCATGTTTTCATAAGAAAATCCATTTTAGCATATGTTATTGCTGCAGCAGCATTATGCATAAAGCAATCTTTAGTTTGTTCACATACCACTGTTTTCCTTGACTGTTTCCATTAGTTACGGCTGTTTAAACATTTACAATCTGATGACCTTCTCAAGATGGCTCCTCTGCCAGTTCTCTGAGGCCAAAACTGCCTTCCATGACTTCTCATACACACTTGCTGTAGCCAGCAGCTCCCTGCCAGCCAATCAGATCGGAATACTAAGAGACACGCCTCCTCACTCTGAAGCCTAATGCAGGCATGCAGTGTGAAGGACCGCCCCTCTGTCTTCTGTTTATACTAAAGGGAAGACAGACAAGCCCTAGCAACGGTCTTTAAAGGGAGCAGTGGAAAGGGACAGAGGACATTAATGAAAGCTGTAATTATAAGGTAATTACAGATCTTTTGACAATCATTGACAGACTAAGGCTACTTTCACACTCGCGTTTTGGGCGGATCCGTCATGGATCTGCAAAAACAGATCCGTTACAATAATACAACCGCATGCATCCGTCATAACGTTTGCATTATCTGTAACATAGCCAAGACGGATCAGTCATGAACTCCATTGAAAGTCAATGGGAGACGGATCCGTTTTCTATTGTGCCAGAGAAAACTGATCCGTCCCCATTGACTTACATTGTGTGTCAGGACGTTTGGCTCAGTTTCGTCAAGCGGACAGCAAAACGCTGCAGGCGTTTTGGTGTCCGCCTCCAGAGCGCAATGGAGACTGGTCTGATGCAAACTGATGCATTCTGAGCGGATCCTTTTCTATTCAGAATGCATTAGGGCAAAACTGATCCGTTTTGGACCGCTTGTGAGAGCCCTGAACGGATCTCACAAACTGAAAGCCAAAACGCTAGTGTGAAAGTAGCCAAACTCAGGTATACATGCCTAGCTCTAATAAACTAGCAAATAAAATAAAAAAATGATAGTTACCCTTTAAGGCTGTATGCTCACCCTTATAGGCATTAAATTTTACCTGTGTCAGTTCATTTAGAAATGGAGGAGCAGATTGATAAAATATCACACAGATGTCTTCAGCTGCCAAATGCACATGTAACAGATCAGCCAGTTTCACAAGTACAAATCTGCTGACAGATGCCTTTAAGGGTCCATTCACAGGTGCGCAAATTTTTTCCGGATTCGTTTCGGATTTTGCAGACCTATTCATTTTCAATGGGGCCGGAACGGATGTGCTGTCCGGATCCGCACTTCCGGATCCGCACTTCCGGATCCGCACTTCCGGATCCGCACTTCCGTTCCCTTTAAAAAAATAGAACATGTCCTATTCTAAAAGCATTTTCTATTATAGTGCCGGCGATGTGCGGTCCACATTGCTGGTGTCCGTGATTTGCGGACAGCAAAACACCTATGGACGCGTGAATGGACCCTTAAAACGAAAATGACCACGAAAGAGGAAATTTGTGCTAAGCGATTGTCATCTAGCTTTTGTCCATTAACTTATGCCCACCTTGGCGAAAGGTAATTGTGGATTCAGCGTTTAGGTCAAATGTAGAACTACTGTCACCACAGCATTCATCAAAGTGGATTGGGCTTTTGCTGGGTGCTCTTCTGTTATGGATCCCTCTCCACCTGTGGATCCCCTCAATAGATCGCTTCTGTCAGCATGCCAAACTTAAAGGGAACCTGTCACCAGGATTTTGGGTATAGAGCTGAGGACATGGGTTTCTAGATGGCCGCTAGCACATCTGCAATACCCAGTCCCCACAGCTCTGTGTGCTTTTATTGTGTATAAAAAACGATTTAATACATATGCAAATTAACCTGAGATGAGTCAGAGCTTGAAAATATGACTCTTCTCTGGTCACACAAGTAAGATATGACTCTTTTATGTTAATTTGCATATGTATCAAATCGGGATTGTTACACAATAAAAGCACACAGAGCTATGGGGACTGGGTATTGCGGATGTGCTAGCGGCCATCTAGCAACCCATGTCCTCAGCTCTATACCCAAAATCCAGGTGACAGGTTCCCTTTAAGGGGTCATTTATCAAACTGGTCTAAAGTAGAACGGGCTTCGTTGCCGATAGCAACCAATCAGATTCCACCTTTCAATTTCCAAAAAAGCTGTCCAGTATGAAAGCTGGAATATGATTGGTTGCTATGGAGAACTAAGCCAGTTCTACTTTACACCAGTTTCATAAATGACCCCCCTTAGTCTTAGGCTACTTCCACACTCACGTTTTTATGCGGATCCGTCATGGATCTGCACAAACGCATCCGTTCAGATAATGCAACCGTCTGCATCAGTTCAGAACGGATCAGTTTGTATTATCTTTAACATAGCCAAGACTGATCCATCTTGACCACCATTAAAAGGTCAAAGGGGGACGGATCCGTTTTGCATTGTGCCATATTGTGTCAGTGAAAACGGATCCGTCCCCATTGACTTACATTGTGTATCAGGACGGATCCGTTTGGCTCAGTTTCGTCAGATGGACACCAAAACGCTGCAAGCAGCATTTTGGTGTCTGTCTCCAGAGCGGAATGGAGATGGAACGGAGCCAAACTGATGCATTCTGAGCAGATCCTTTCCATTTAGAATGCATTAAGGACAAAACTGATCTGTTTTGGAGCGCTTGTGAGAGCCCTGAAACGGATCTCACAAACGGAAGCCAAAACGCCAGTGTGAAAGTAGCCTTAGATTCTTGCAATCAGTCAGAAGTGCAGGATTTTCTTTGCTTTTAAAGTGCATATCTTTACTTGGTTAAAAAAAAAAAAAGTGCAAATATAGCAACGTTTCGGGCCCTTAATGAGCGTTTTTTTTAAGCTGGTACAAAAATTCAAACAAATACAATAATCAGCAGAGTCCACATGGATACAGTAATTATATGGAAAATATATTTCTGAATATTCAAAAAGTCCAGTACAGCTAATTAAATTACATGTAAAAGGAAAGCAGAAACCTCTTAAATTTTGAGAGATTCATTACACAGGCTCATGCACACAACCGTATGTATTTTGCGGTCCACAAAACACGGATCCGTAAAAAATACTGATGATGTCCGTGTGACATCTGAGTGGCATCCATTTTTTTTGCAGATCCATTGTAACCATGCCCAGCCTTGTCTGCAAAACGGACAATAATAGGGCATGCTCTATCTTTTTTGCAGGGCTATGGGACAGCACACTGTGTGCTGTCCGCATTTTTTGCGGACCCATTGAAATGAACGGGTCCGCATTCTATGGAAACACGGAAACAAAATACATTCATGTGCATGAGCCCTTAAGCTTCACACACGACTATTTTTCAGCGACTAGCACACTGAGCCAATCATTTCTACGGGGCCATGCACACATCTATTCTTTTGGGGGGGGGGGATCATTCTCTATTCTTGTCCCCATCGTGAATGAGAAAAGTCCTTTCTATTGATGGTAGTGAGAAAAATGCAGAATGCACACGGAAGTTACCCATCTCTTGTGGGCCAAAACATGGACACTGTCGTGTGTATGAAACCTTCCAACCAATCCCTGTATAAAGATGCTGCAGGAGGGGGTATCCTCTCCTTTCTGGGTTCTATTTTAAATGTGCCACTTTCTGATATCAAGTTGGTGTTTATGTATGGTTGGGAGGTGGATTTGGGGGAGACCCTCACATTGCAGCAGTGGCATGAATTCTGGACGACAATCAGTAAGGTAACCTTAATGGAGACCATTTTAAATATACTTTCCAGGGTTTATATGGCGCCTTCTAGATTACACCTTATTTATCCAACGGTTTCTCCTTTATGTTTTAGGGCTTGCCAAGAAATCGGTAACACCCTTCACGTTTGGTGGACTTGTCCCATAGGGAGAAGATTCTGGGCCAACTTCAAAAGAGGATTATTTGAAGTTGTTTGGGAGAGATCTCCTCTGGTCAGCACCTGAATATTTGCTGGGCCTTAAACCTCCAACATTTAACACCACCGGCTATAAGCTGCTACACTATATCCTAATATCTGCAAGGACTCATATTGCATGCAGGTGAAGGTCTCCCTCAATTTCAGTATCGGCAGTTATTAACGGGGTTAGGCCTCTTGCACACAGGCGGTCCGCAATGAACGGGCACCGACCGTGGGCCAGCCGCATGCGGATCGCGACGGGTCCGCGATCAGTCCGTTCTGCAAAAAGATAGGACAAGTTCTATCTTTTTGCAGGGCGGAAGCACGGAACGGAACCCCACGAAAGCACTCCGTAGTGCTTCCGTTCTGCATCTCCGGATTTGCGGACCCATTCAAGTGAATGGGTCCGCATCCGTGATACGGAATGCACACGGCCGGTGTCTTGTGTATTGCGGACCCGCCGTATGTGGGCTGCAATAAGGCAACGCGGGACACACACACACATCTACTTTAGTACACGGACGACTTGACTGCTCGTTAACTTCCTACTGTTCTACATATGTTTTGTTCTGTTACTTCATAGCTCTTCAAACTATATTTGACAGTATTCAAAAATATTGGAGATCTATGGTCATTTATTATGTCATCATTTACATCCTATATACATTGTCTCCATCTTTGCTGTTATACTAATAAATACATTTGGAAACAAAGCTGCTGCAGTAACTATCCCTAAAAGTCTATTAGTCATGTCTATGAACAGAGAGAGGCGTGTGGACCTTTTGCGTCTCACCTCCAAGTGGAGACACAAGCACAATGGATGGCATGCAAAATGTGAAAGTCAAGAGTGCTCAGAAGAAGCAGCAGAGTGTGAAAGAAGCAGCGGCCTCGGGCGACACACAATCCTAACAAGCAATCTGCAGCAGCCTCTACTTAGCACCTTTATTATCCAGAGGTCATTATTCAAGACCAATTATTCCCTTCTCTCCTGTACAAATAATTACCTGCAAAGCCGACCTCCATCAGAGGAGATGTACACGCATCTGTCCGTAAGGTTGGTGGAAATGGAGACAAATTCATTGATATAACCAGCTCTTCTCATTAATCGGAAGGTGTTCACCAATTTCTGGTGGTCTCGAATAACACCAAGAATGTTTCCTTAATGAGGGAAATTAAATTATTAATACATTTTATAGGTAGATAGTCTTAAGGCAGACAGACATACTTCCATAGTTAGTGGGTTGAAAGTCCATCAAGTTCAACCATTTAATACTTACAAACCCAAACTAAACCAGAGGAAAGCAAAAACCATTCTAGATGGCAGAGACCCGATTCATCATAAAGTGGAAAAAACTCCTCCCTGACCCGTTGGCAACCGGACAGATCCCTGGATCAACATTAAAGGGGTTGTCCAGCCTTGGAGCACACAACCCCTAACATCTGAGCCTGTGCCCTGAACATAAAAAAAGCAGACTCACCTGTCAGCAAATATGTTCAGGAGTATAGGTCCGTGCTGGTCCTTTTATTGTTGATGGCCCCATTATCATCTGAACAGTAGGGTAGACAACCCGCACCCCTGCAGATCAGCTGTTCTGCAGTAGCTCTAGCATCAGAAGTCAGTGTCGGCAGTATACAGCTTTGCGTGTTGCAGATGGACCTGGTTACTGCGGCGCTGCTACTACTCACTTCAATGGGAGGAGCGCAGCACTTACCTATTCCATCC